>NW_022436957.1:22261083-22343221 GCF_009761245.1 Sapajus apella
AAAAAAAAAAAAAAAAAAAAAAAAAAAAAAACCTATAGTCAGTAAGGGTAGGGTCATATGACCTGATGCCAAATTTTAAGACTCTCTAGGCTGAAATACATTTTTCTGAGAGGAGCTAAGGGCACTGAAGGAAAATAGACTGATATGCTTGCTGCAACATGAGAAGTAGGATTTTCACAATTTGGGGAATTATTATTAAAATTAAAAACAAGAGTTCTTTTTGTATAAGGGTTTATAAGAAGTAAGTTTCTTGGCATTAGTCAGTAGCTGAGAGGCCGGTGTGCCATGGATAAGCACAAAGTCCTTATACTTTCCTAGAATAATCCCAGACTTAGGGGACAAAAGAGAGATTGTGATTCAAGATCAAAGCCTTCATGTGAGAGGATGGTGAGGTGGTTAGTAGGTATCAACAAGGAGCAGGATTTGTTCTGAGAGGATGAAATAATAATGGTGGGGAAGTGACATTGAGAAGAGAGAGTGTTGTGGACTGTGAAGAAATAAGCAGCCTACACGTTAGAGTTTTAAGATGAAGAGGTACCTTGGAAGAGATCTATTATAATTATGTCCTAACACTCCTCTAGCCATAATAAAGTGGTTTTCATGTTCTACAGCCTCTTTCTCTTTCTTGCCTTTGTGCCTTTACACAAACTCTCATTTCTTGCAAATGCTTTTTCCTCTCACAAGCTATAGTGAAATTACTAATCCACTGTAAGACCTTCCAGATTTATCAGGCAAAGTTCTTTTGTCACTTTTCCACAGTCTCAAGCAACACTGCTCACAAAGATGGTTATTACATCATTTTAAATTGCATATTCAAATGTATAAATTTGACAGTAGACTTCGAGCTTGCAGATAAAAACTATTCATCTTCAAAATGCAGTGATCTTTCAGGCACACAGAGGCACACAGGAATAACTACAAAAGCCCCATAAATTTAATTGGAGTGGATCAATTTTAACCCTGCTAAAGGAATAACTAGATTTTGTGAAAAACAGCTATTGATGTCAATGGCTTTGATGGTGCTAAAGGCAGCTTCCAGGTGTAGGGTAGAATTCAGGAGGTATGATGCCCCATATGGCCAGTAGAGACTTACTTTCTTAAAGGATGGTCAAAAAATACTTTGACAGGTGGTGAAAGGATGATGGCCATATGTGGGTTCCACAGAGAAAGAATCAGAGCCTTAGCAACAGCAGATGCCAAAAAAAGAAAAGAAAAAAACAAAAACAAAAACAAAACAAAACAGCTAAGGTTGAACGATAGAGTGGCCAAGTCAGAAAAGAGTTTCTGGGTTACCTCCACCAGGAGCAGCATTAATATTGCTGCTCTTAAAGGTTTTTAGTATGGAATCTGGGTGCTACAGATATAAATATAAGTAAGATAAAACCCTTCTAGGGTACCTCTAAGGCACCTTCCTAGAAACAGATAAGCTTATTGTGTTACCTAGAGAGGGTATGGTTGGTGTTTGACCTAGACCTATTGGATCCCTTTGTCCAAATTGTGCCTCCCTCTTCTGTGTGCTTTCACTTCCACCAGTTAGCAACTGTGTTTCTTTGTGAGAAGACATCCCCTAGCCTCTTGGAGCCACTTGACCCTCAAAAACCAGAAATGCCTGGTGCTTTACATTCTCCTGGGACATCCAACAGTCTGAGGAACACTGAGGTATAACTTACATACCAGAATCGTCCCATGGAATAAGGCTGAAGGAGGCCTCTGTAGGACTTCACCTGAGATTGTACTCTTGATTTGCTTCCTCCTGTTCCTTGCCCTGCTTTCCCTTCTCACTTACTGTTTGCATCTCAAAACCCATTCTTAATAAATCTTTTGGACACAAATCCTCATCTCAAGGAGTGTTTCTGAATTAACTCAATCTAAGGCAACTGCCTGGGAAAAAATATGGCTACTGTGATAGCTAGAGAGGACAGTTCTGGAAAAAGGACAGCCAGAAACAATTCATATTTGAACATAAAAGGACATGGGATACTGCAGATAATTTATGTAAATTAAAGAAATAAGCAAACTGGTTGCTGAGTCACAAGAATAAAATAATGTGGAATTCTGGCACACTTTACCTCAAAATCAAGTCATAGATTTGATACTAGAAACTGCATTTCGAAATTCTTGTTACAATCATAGCAATTGAGAAGGCAAACTGCACTTAACAGAAAGTGAAATCTATAACTAATGCTGAATTTAGAAAACATTTCTAGTGTTGATACAAATCCTCAGAATCAGAATAGGGTCAATAATAGGGTGCTAATTTTCATATCCAAAGAAAATCCATGTCTTACTTTTATATAACATATCTTTTACCATAAGAAAATGCTCAGTTTCCTTTATTCTTGATATATTATCCCACTAATTTCATCAATAACCATCTTTGAAGTCACCTAGTATTCCTGACTTAATTTTTTAAAGGGGTTCCCTTTAAGTTCTCATGTTCCTAAGATCTCATGGCTTGCATCTCTTTCTCTCCATGCTTCTTTTCTGGGTCAATATCATCCATGCTTATGATTTACTTTCTTTCCCATAGGCTAATAACCTCTAAGTATTTCTAGATACAATCTTTGTTCTAAATGTGAGAAATGTGTAGATTGTTTATTTGCCACCTCTACCTGTTAGAAATTCAAATCCTATACTCAACATATTCACCACTAAATTCATTTCTTTATCTTCTACTCTCTTTCTTGAGTTCTATATCTTGCTTACTGAACTCAGTTATTCAACAACTCATTGTCCCTTATAAATCAAGTCAGAAGTCTCAGAGAAATGCTAGATGTCTCCATCTCTCTCAGTGCTACACAAATCCTTGTCAGTCTCCACTCCTTTGGTAGTTGTCAAACCTTCTCTCTACCTTTACACCATAGTCATAATGTAGGCCATCAGTTATGTAACACCTAGATACGTATTGGGGTATTATTTGAGCCACATTCATAATTTTAAAATTTCTGGTAGCCACATTAAACAAATTAAAAGAAAACATGCAAAGTTACTTTTAATAGTATATTTTATTTAACCAAATATATCCAAAATGATACTATTTTTATAATATACTTACTATCAAATATTAATAAGATACTTTATATTATTTAATTTTTTGTTGGCACCCAATGAGTATTTTCCACTGACAGCATATGTCAATTCTGACTAGCATCTTCAAAGTACAAAGTAGCCACACACAACTAGTGGCTACCATATGGTTAGCACTTATCTAAGCTATTGGCATAGTCTCTCTCTCCCTGCAAGCCCATTCTCTACTGTTTCTTGAATGACATTTCTAACATTCAAATCTGGTCTTGGTACTTCTCTGTTTTATATATTTATCCATGGCTTACAGGATAAAGTCACTCCTTTTCATGTCTCCTATAATCCTCTATGTTCTCTTAACTTCCTAACCCTTCTTCATCTCCTTTGAAGCCCTGGTTCATGTCACCATTGAATTTACTGAACTTTATTATGTCTCTGTGAAGTTACTTAAATAATCTTGCTGTTCTCTATCTTTAGAAGTTTTTCTTCCCCTCCTTTCTTTTGTCTTCTTGATAATTTCTAGTCTATTCATTTTAAAAAGTTATATACTGTGACTCCTTCCATGAACTCCACCTGTATTCCCATACCAAGCAATTGATTTCTCTGTTTCTCCACTGTACTTGGATTATTGTTCAAAAAGACTACCTATAATACTATGCAAAAATGTGTTTTAGATTGTCTCTTGATTGGCTTTGAAATCCTTGAGGGCAGAGAGAGTGCTTTGGTTAGTTTGAACTCTCAGGCACAATAAAAGGTCAATAAATTCATGCAGTATAATGAACAGAAAAAATAAGCACATTTTATAGAGCAAACCCTCACCAATTGTGGAATCACAGGTTTCACAGGTATATGTACCAGTTTCTCCATTTGTGCATTGCAGTGGGCTTCCACATTTACAGGGCACAACTCACATTACAGACTTAATTTAAGTTAAATTAGAATGGGTATGTGGAGTCCCATAGTTTCCTACCTGGAGAAGCAGAAAGATCCTACTTCTATTTAAACCCTCGTCTTCACAAGGTACTCTACACACTGAAGAAAGCACACAGAGTTACCAACTAACACACACATTTACACAGGGCTACATTCTATCCATACCCTGCTCTGGATATTCCCTGGCATGACTTCTCTTGCCTGCCAGTATCGGTTGAAGACATAATGGCAACCATCACCTATCTCAGAATTTGACATAAACATCTTAACTGAGGCAGGTGAGTGCAGAGTATGAATGCCACCTGTGACATGCGTAAATCACTTTCCAAGGGTTTGTGCGCAGGAGGAGTAAAGAAGCCAGTATGATATTGACCCAGCCAGGTCTACACATTTTAAAAACAATGTGCAAAGTCTCTGTAAAGACTAGCCCCCTTGAATACAGATGGAGATTCCAGGATGCAGGAAGTCTTCTGAACATAATTCCCATTATTTTCATGAAAGTCTATCTATTGCTCCAATAATATTGCATAACACACAACCAAACATTCTAGTATCAAGCAAAAATTATCATTAGTGTAGCTGATGTCTGCAGAGATAAATTGATCTGGACTGGACTGGACTCAACCAATTTTGACTGAACTTGTTAATCTGTATGTGGTAAGCTGTGAGTTAGCTAGGTAGCTCTTGATTAGGATCACCTGCATTTTTAGAGATTGGCTTGCTGTTGACTCATCTTAGGATAGCGTCGGCTGGAACAATTTGAGAGACATCTCAGTTTTGTTCCATATGTTGCATTCTGCAGCAAGCTGGCCCAAGCAAAACTTTTTCACAGTGATGATAAAAGACAAACACAGCAAGCAGAAAAGCACAGATGTTTCTTGAACGTCTTCTTGTACCAAATTTGCTACCATTATTGCAATCAATGCAAACCACATGATCAACCCTAATGTCACAGTTGAAAAGCACTACAGAGTATGGGTATGGATAGAAGGAGGAGTGAATAAGTCAAGTGTTTAATATAATAATTCCAACTCACAGGAGTGTATATATAACCAGGTCAACTGGTTAGAAGACAGCTTATCAAAATTGTACCTCAATTGTTAATTTATTTTTCATAGAATATACTATATATTTTTAAATTTGAATGTTTAAGCCTGAAAAAGTATTGGTGCTTTAACACTTTTCTGTTCTGTTTTGAGTTATATCAACGATACCCAGTCAGAGAAAATGGTCTTATAAATCTTAGAATAGAGGGTAAGTTTAGGCCCAGGACCAACACGGAGAAGCCATAGGAGAGGTAAGTTGATGCAGCCTTACTTTTGAGTTTATGTGAACTGACCCTCAATTATGAAATCAATCGTGGGATGTCCTGCTGAATTCCTGATACCTACTTTTATCCCTCTCAGTTTTTTCCTATTAAGTACTAGAATCTCTATTTTTCTGCTCTAAAAATCCCTGGCCATTCTGAAATGAGGAAACTCATATTCCCTGAATTTGGATATGTCAAGAAATGTGCATCTACTGAATGAAAACAAACACAAATAACATTTTGTTATTTTTAGAGTAGCATATTTTGAGAAAACACATTCAGACTCTGTAGAAATTCATCCTGGACTTGACTTTGTGTATTTTACTTTGTAACAGTGCATATTCTCTGACTGAATATTGAGCTGTTTCACTGATAGGATTCTAAGTGGAAATGAAAAACAAATGAGTTTGTGTTTGGTTTTTTTTAATCTCCTCACGGTTATCAGCAGGCAGACAGTCTTATGGTCTCATTGACTGCTATATTGGTGGAGATGCTAATGATCTAAATCCAACAGATGCTTGGAAGCATGACACAAGTTAACATATGCAACCAAACAGAAATAAAAAACATGGGCTGTTTGACATACACATAGAGAAAGCTTCCTATAATTAGAGATAATTACCAATGTTAGGAGAGCAAAAGCATCTTTTTCGGTCCTTGAAAAGCTGAATATAAAATGCAAACAGACACCAGCAGGTACACTAAATTTACAAGACGCAGAAGGGGCTAAGCAATTTTTTATAGTTATTTGGCTTCTTAGCATTTTATGTACACTTTCGAAGTATACCTTAAATAAATCATTTGTTACATATAGTTTCCAGCAGCATAATTTATTTTTCTTGGGTAGACACTCATTCCTTGTAGTCAAAAAAAGAAAAGAATCATGGTGTACTTCTACAAAATAAGTTTTATCTGTAAATGTATTCCCATTGGATGGCTTTACATGAGAGACTGGCTTTAAAACAAAATTTACATTTCAGAATTATAGTAGAAACATTAAAATACCAAATAGAGACATAATACAATCTCTCTCATTCCTGTTTAAGCTTCATCCTAATTTACCTAAGTTATTTAATTTCCACAGATATTTTAACTGTTTTTAGCTTCACTTCCCAATTTTACATCTAGTACATAGCACCCATACAGTCCCTATACTGATGATATGGTTAGGTTTTGTGTCCCCACCCAAATCTCATCTTGAATTGTAATCCCGACACTCCCCATGTGTCAAACGCAGGACCAGGTAGAGATAATTGAATCATGGGGGTGATTTCCCCCATGCTGTTCTCATGAGAGTGAGTGAGTTCTCACAAGATCTGATGGTTTTATAAGCATCTGGCATTTCTCCTGCTTACACACACTACATCCTGCTGCCCTGTGAAGAAGGTGCCTGCTGCTTCTTCAACTTCAGCCAAGATTATAAGTTGCCTGAGGCCTCCCCAGCAATGTGAACTTTGAGTCAAAGTTTCAAAGGAAAGTCTCTTTCCTTTATAAATTACCCAGTCTTGGGTATTTTCTTCATAGCAGTGTGAGAATGAACTAATACAACTGACAAACATTCTAATAACTTAGGCTTTAAGCTTTAGGTATAATAGGAACTTCTGCAAATGGAAATCTTTGCCCACTAACTGTATATTTTTACTATCCCTACTTATAGATAAGACAGCATTCTTTTTAATTTGTTTTTATTTTTCTGTACCCATAGCAAGGCAGATGGAATTATTCTTAAAACAGCCATGCTCACTCCTGAAACTGGTCCTCAATGTGCATGATCTGGTGTTTTATTATTTTCCTTGTACGGATCTTTCACCTCCCTGGTCAGACATATTCCTAAGTATTTTGTTCTCTTTGTGTGGTGAATGGGATTGCATTCCTGATTTGGCTCTTGGCTTGACTGTTGTTGGTATATAGGAAAGCTGGTGATTTTTGTAAATTGATTTTGTATCCTGAGACTTACTGAAGTTGTTTATCTACTTAAGAAGCTTTGGGACGAAGACTAAGGCATTTTCTAAATATAGGAGCATATCATCTATCATCTGCAAACAGGGATAGTTTGACTTGCTCTCTTATTTGGATGTCCTTTATTTTTTTTTATTGTATGTTAGGTTCTGAGGTACATGTGCAGATCATGCAGGATTGTTGCATAGGCACATACATGGCAAGGCAGTTTGCTGCCTCCATCCCCCCGTCACCTATATCTGGCATTTCTCCCCATGTTATACTACCCCAACCTCCCCACCCAACACTGTCCCTCCCCTAGTCCCCCACAACAGACCCCAGTGTGTGATGCTCCCCTCCCTGTGTCCATGTGTTCTCATTGTTCAACACCCACCTCTGAGTGAGAACATGTGTTGTTTGATTTTCTGTTCTTGTGCCAGTTGGCTGAGAATGATAGTTTCCAGATTAATCCATGTGCCTACAAAGGACATGAACTCATCCTTTTTTATGGCTGCATAGTATTCCATGGTGTATATGCACCACATTTTCCTTGTCCAGTCCATCATCTTATCTTGCCTGGTTGATACGGCCAGGACTTCCAATATTATTTTGAATAGGCATGATGAGAGAGAGCATTCTTGTCTTGTGCTAGTTTTCAAGGGGAATGTTTCCAGCTTTTGCCCATACAGTGTGATGTTGACTGTGGTTTTGTTGTAGATGCCTCTAATTTTGAAGTATGTTCCTTCAATACTTTGTTGAGAGTTTTTATCCTGAAGAGATGTTGAATTTCTTCAAAAGCCTTTTGTGCATCTATTGAGAAAACCATGTGGTTTTTGTCTTTAGTTCTGTTTATGTGATTAATCACGTTTATTGATTTGTGCACATTGAACCAACTCTGCATCTCAGAAATAAAGCCTACATGTTTATGGTGGATATGTTTTTTGATATACTGTTGGATTTTGTTTGGCGGTATTTTGTTGAGGATTTTTTGCATCAATGTTCATCAAGGATATGGCCTGAAGTATTTGTTGTCCTTGCGTCTCTGCCAGGTTTTGGTATCAGGATGATGCAGGCCTCATCAAATGAGCTGGGGAGCAGTCCCTTCTCAATTTTTTGGAATAGTTTTAGTAAAAATTGTACCAGCTCTTCTTTGTACATCTGGTAGAATTTGGCTGTGAATTCATCTGGTCCTGGACTCGTTTTTGTTGGTAGGCTATTTATTAGTGATTCAATTTCAGAGCTCATTATTGGTCTGTTCAGGGATTCAATTTATTTGAGGCTCAGTCTTGGGAAGGTGTATGTGTCCAAGAATATATCCATTTCTTCTAAATTTTCTAGTTAATGTGCATAGAGGTGTTCATAACATTCTCTGATGGTTATTTGTATTTCTATGAGGTCAGTTGCAATATCCCCATTGTCATTTCTGATTTTTATTTGAATTTTCTCTCTTCTTCCTTGTTAGTTTAGCCAGTGGTTTAACTATTATATATATATATATATATATATTTATATATATACAAAAAACCATCTCTTTTTTCCTTTTTTTCAAAAAACCAGCTCCTTGATTCATTTATGGTTTGAATGCTTTTTCATGTCTCAATCTCCTTCAGTTTAGCTCTGACTATGGTTATGTCTTGCCTGATGCTAGCTTTGGGGTTGATTTTCTCTTGGTTTTCTAGTTCTTTCAGTTGTGATGTTAGGTTATCAAACTGAGATCTTCCTAACTTTATGATGTGGATGTTTAATGCTATAAATTTCCCTCTTAACACTGCCTTAGCTGTGTCTCAGAGATTCTGATATGTTGTATCTTTGTTCTCATTCATTTCAAAAAAGTTCTTGATTTCTACCTTAGTTCCATTATTTACCCAAAAGTCACTCAGGAGCAGCTTATTTAATTCCCATATTATTGCATGGTGTTGAGTGAATTTCTCATTCTTGATTTTTAACCTGATTGTGCTGTGGTTGAGACTACTTATTATGATTTTAGTTCTTTTGTATTTGCTGAGGAGTATTTTATATCTGATTATGTATTCTATTTTAGATTATGTCCCATGTGGCCATAATCAGAATATGTGTTCTGTTGTTTTAGGTGGTAAGTTTTGTAGATGTGTATTAGGTTCATTTAATTCAGGTCCTTAATATCTTTGTTAACCTTGTTAACTTGCTGCCTCAATTAACTAATACAGATGACACAAACAAATGGAAAAGCATTCCATGCTCATGTATAAGAAGCATCATTATAATTAAAATGGCCATAATGCCAAAAGCAATCTATACATTTAATACTAGTCTTACTAAACTACCAACGACATTCTTCTCAGAATTAGGAAAAACTATTTTAAAATTCATAAGGGACCAAAAAATAGCCCAAATAGTTAAGGAAATCCTAAGCAAAACCAAAACAAGGCTGGAGGCATTATGTTACCCAACTTCAAACTATACTGCAGGGCTACAGTTACCAAAACAGCATGGTCCTAGTACAAAAACAAACCCATAGACAAATGAAACAGAATAGAGAGCCCACTATAGAGAATAGAGGAATAAGGTCACACACTTACAACCCTCTGATCTTCAAGAAAGCTGACAAACCAAACAATGGGGAAAGAACTCCCTATTCAATAAATTGTGTTCAGATAACTGGCTAGCCATATGCAAAAGATTGAAACTGGACCTCTTCCTTATACCATATAAAAAATTAATACAGGATGGACTAAAGGCTTAAATGTAAAAGCCAAAACTATAAAAACCCTGGAATACAACCTAGGAAGTAATATTCTGGACATAGGAATGGGCAATGATTTCATGACAAAGATGCCAAAAGCAATTGCAACAAAAGCAAAAATTGACAAATTGGATCTAATTAAACTAAAGACCTTCTGCACAGCAAAGGAAACTATCAACAGAGTGAGCAGACAACCTATAGGATGGGAGAATATTTTTGTAAACTATGAATCTGACTAAGGTCTCATGTTCAGCTTCTACAAGGAACTTTAACAAATTTACAAGAAAAAAAAAACAAAGCACATGAACAGACATTTTTCAAAAGAAGACATACATGAGGCAACAATTATATGAATAAAAGCTAAACATCATTGATCATTAGGGAAAGGCAAATCAAAACCACAATGAGATACCATCTCACACGAGTCAGAATTACTATTATTAAAAAGTCAAAAAATAATAGATGCTGGTCAGGTTGTAGAGAAAAAGGAAAACTTATACACTGTTAGTGGGAGTGTAAATTAGTTCAACCATTGTGGAAAACAGTTTGGTAATTCCTCAAATGCCTAAAAATAAAACTAACATTTGAATATCCCATTACTGAGTGTATGCAGCCATAAAAGTATATGTAGCTAAGTACTATGCAGCCATAAAAAGAATGAGATCATGTCTTTTGTAGATACATGAATGAAGTTGGAGGACATAATCCGTAGAAAACTAATGCAGGAATAGAAAACCAAATATTGCATGTTGTCACTTATAAGTGGAAACTAAATAGTCAGAACACATGGACACAGAGAGGGGAACAACAGACTCAGAGGCCTATCGGAGGGCAGTGACTGAAAGGACCAAGAGGATCAGGAAAAATAACTCATGGGTACTAGGTTTAATACCTGAGTAATGAAATAATCTGTATAACAGACACCTGTGACATGCATTTACCTTATTACAAACCTGCAACCTGCACAGGTACCACTTAACCTAAGATAAAAGTAAAAAAGAAAAAGATGACATCACCCTACAATATTTGGAGAATTCTTAGAGGGTCAACTCATATATCAACTATTTGGGGAAATCCTACTTGGTTGCTGCAGGCACATTTAAGGACAGTGTTATCTGCCTTATCAGATAACTTTAAACAGAAACTTATTATATACATACCTTTGTATTTATATTCCAATATCTATATATTCATTCTTCTCACTAGATATTAAGATGTTTATCTTACTTCCAACTTGTCCAGGCTCAAACACAGGATTACTTAGCAAACTGAGTAATGGCCTGAGGACTTCATACTTCTATATTTGAGTCCTTGTGGGTGAACTGTAGCTTAGCTTAATAGTCAGATGAGATTGAAAGCCTAACTTAGGAGTATGCACCTGTAACAATAACTGAGTCTTTGCCAATCCCAGTGGCCATACTTCAACAACTCATAGACTGCTAAGTGTATAAACTGTGTTGAAATAAGGCAAACGCCAACCTTTAACCAATCCTTACTATCTGTGCCTCACTATCGATTTCTGTATGTCATTTCCCTTTCTTTGTCTATAAATCTTCTTCCACCATATGCTTTACTGGAATCTCTCTGAATCTGCTGTGATTCTGGGGGCTGCCTGATTCATGAATCATTCATTGATCAATTAAGCTCCTTTAAATTTCATTCAGCTAAAGTTTTTCTTTATCAATATACATCCTGTACACAAGTTTTCAGAAAATGTCCCATAATTGCATGAGGATATTGAGAATTTAAATGCTGGTTTAAAGCAGGAGTCAACAAACTGTGGCATAAGGGAAGACGACTTGTTTCTCTAGATAATGTTTTAGAGAACATGACCATGCCCACTCATTTATGTAGTTTTGTTTTGACAGAAACTATATGGTCTGCAAACCTAAAATATTTACTACCTGATATTTACTGGAAAAGTTTGCTGACCCCTGGTTAGCACAATCTAGACAGTACAATTATGGAAATAAATAATATATACTTGGGGGTACAATGCCTCAACTTTGTCTAGGTACTAATTATTGTACCAAGTAGCGACTTAAGCAATGCACTGTGATAGTCAGTTTTATGTACACACTTGGCTAGTATATAAGTCCCTAGCTAGTCAATCAATCCAATATTAATGCAGGTTCTGCTGTAAAGGTATTTTATAAAGTCCATAATCTGCTGATGGTAAGTAAAGAAGGTCATCCTAGATAATCTAGGTAGGCATGAAACTGAGGATTGCAAGAATATTAAATTTCCAGCCTGCCTTTCCTGATGGCCTGCCCTGCAGATTTCAGATGTACCTTACCAGACCTCATAATTGCATATGTCAATTTCTTGCAATAAATTCCTTTATATACATACACTTAATATAGCACTTTAAATGAGGTGTTCAAAATATAAGTTCCATGGACCAGGATCCTACTTGTTCAGTTATTTTGGTTAAATCCTCACTGATTAATGTATCTTTGTGAACTGAAGAAGTTAAAGCTCACTCTAATAAAGGAGTTTATTCTCTGTCACAGAAAGGATGTATTGAAACATGTCAAAACCTTTTTATAGGAGGCTTGAGAAGTAGTTTTATCATAATTTGGCCCTGAACTAATAAAAGACCTGATAAAAATGGCATTAAGATATTTTTACTAGATTATCTATTTCAATCCATTATGTAATTCTCATTTCTTTGATTTGAATATTGTCAAAGCTAACTTATTAACCAAAATTTTTTTCCTTCTTAAAATCCCATGTAGTTCCTCTAACTCTGTGACATTCAAAAGATATGCTAACTTTCCTCAGTGACAAAGGTTACTTCCTAATTTATTAGTTCTGCCTGATGTTCAGTTGGGGGGGGAAAAGTCAAACCAAATCAAAAGAGGAAAACAAACAAACAAACAAAGCTCATTTTTGGTTTGTGTAATCTTTTGTTGGATGTATCAGCATTGTATTTCATTTTATGTGAAAGGAAAGAATTCCCTTTGACTTTGCTTGTCAAATAACCTTCCTTTATCATTGAGGGCAAAGACCTGAAATATTGTTTTTTCCAGCCTTCTGCTTTGCAAATAAGTTCCCCTCATCCTCTGACCCACCGCAAAATTCAATATTCACAGTCTTCATACTTCATTGTTTTCATTTGCCAGAATCCAAAATATAACATTGAAGGGACATTGGTCCATAGTATTAGGCCAAAGATCTACTTGACAACTACAGTGATTCATTCTGAACAGAAAAGTTATTATTGATTTTTAATTAGCAAAAAATATTTGAATCTATGGTTATATTTTTAAAAAGGTATAGGCAGTGAATTTAAGACTAATTTCATCATTCTTAATCTTATATATGAAAGATTATTATATTAAATGTCATTTTCCTGGGATCTCACCTTGATTTTTAAATTATTAATTATATTACTGACTAGTTACTTAATATCCTGGAGGCTGCAATCTCTTCGGCGTAAATAAGAATCATGATAAGTTCGTTTACACATTGTTATTTTTGGTATCAGGGCAAAGTTGTTTTGAGAATTCTAGGGCCAAAAGTGATATTAATTTTGGTTTGGCTTTGTGTCCCCACCCAAATTTCATCTCAATTTGTAATTCCCATGTGTTAAAGGAGAGACCTGTAATCCCCACATGTGAAGGGAGACAAGTGATTGGATTATGGGAGCAGTTTCTCCCATGCTGTTCTTGTGATAGTTCTCAGGAGATCTTATGGTTTTATAAGTGAAAGTTTTTCCTTTTTTGCTCTCTTCTCTCTTACTGCCTTGTGGAGAAGGTGCCTGCATGGCCTTCTGCCATGCTTGTAAGTTTCCTGAGGCCTTCCTAGCCATATGGAACTGTGAATCAATTAAATCTCTTTTCTTTATAAATTACCCCATCCTGGGCAGTTCTTTAAAGCAGTGTGAGAATGAACTAATCCAGGCAGTGTCACAGACTCTTTTTTGAGTATAATAATTATCACGGGTGTTTTCCTTAGAAAAACCAACATATTATCAATGATGTGAATTTTTTGCTTATGAGCACAGTACGATCACAGTCCACTGGAACACTATCTTTGAGCTGGTCCATGGAACTTACATTTTGAACGCCTTCTTTAAAGTGCTATGTTAGTTTAACACAGTACTATTTTATGTAAATGTACATTATAAGCAGTCTGAAATCAATAAAATAAGTGTTACATGCTTATGCTTTCCCCATTATTTTAAATATATATATATATATATATATATATATATATTCACATGCATTTATTCATTTATTTCTCACAGCAAACTTCCAAAGTAAGTACTATAATGATCCCAGTTCTACAGTCAGAAGAGAATAAGGCATAGAGAGGTTAGGTACCAGGACTGGAAATTGGTGAAGAAGCCTGAGTCCTGGGTTTGGAAACTTCCGTGCTATGTTCTGTCCTATATTTAACGCAAGGGTCACACAAGAGCTTGCACTAGAGGAGGCCTTGATCCTGTTGATTGTGTGTGTGAACACCAGCCAGGATTTCAGAAATCTTCACTGTAACCATGCCTTTTTTAATTTTTAATTTTTGTGGGTACATAGGTGTATATATTTATGGGTTGAGTTATTTTGATACAGACATGCAATGCATAATAATCACACCAGGGTAAATTGGGTATCCATGGCCTCAAGCATTTATCCTTGTGTTATAAACAATTCAATTATACTTTTTAAATTTTAAAATGTTCATTTAAATTATGTTTTATCATAGTCACCCTGTTGTCCTAGTGCATATTAGATCTTATCCATTCATCCTAATGATTTTTTGAAGCATTAACCACCCTCACTACCACTCTACAACCTCCATTACTCTTCCAAGCCTCTGGTAACTTCATTTTACTCTCTATTTCCATGAGCTCAATTGTTTTAATTTTTAGCTCCCACAAATAAGTGAGAACATGCAGATTGTCTTTCTGTGCCTGGCTTATTTCACTTAATATAATGGCCTCCAGTTACACCCATGTTGTGCAAGTGACTGGATCTTATTCTTTTTTATGGCTGAGTAGTACTCCATTGTGTATATTGAATAGCGTGAATAGTGCCGCAATAAACATGGGAGTGGAGATATCTTTATGATATCCTGATTTCCTCTTTTTTGGATATGTACCTAGCAGTGGGACTGCTGGATCATGTGGTGGCTATATTTGAGTTTTTTGAGGAGCCTCCATACTGTTCTTCATAGTGGTTATACTTATTTACATTTCCACCAACTGTATGAGGCTTCCCTTTTCTCCATATCCTGGTCAACATTTGCTTTTGCCTGTCTTTTGGTTAAAAACCATTTTAACTAGGGTGAGATGATATCTCATTGTAGTTTTGATGTGCATTTCTCTGATGATAAATGATGTTGAGCACCTTTTCATAGGTCTGCTTACCATTTACATGTCTTCTTTTGAGAAATGTCTATTTTAATTTTTTGCCCATTTTAAAATCAGATTACTATATATATTTTTCCTATTGAGTTGTTTGAGCTCCTTGTATATTCTTATTATTAATCCCTTGTCAGAGGAGTAATTTGCAAATATTTTCTTCCATTATGTGTGTTTTCTCTTCACTTTGCTGATTGTATCCTTTGTCGTGCAGAATCTTTTTAACTTGATGTAATCTCCTTAATCCATTTTTGCTTTGATTACCTGTGTCTGTGGGGTATTACTCAATAAACCTTTGTCCAATTCAATGTCCTGGAGAATTTCCCCATGTTATATTGTAGTGGTTTGATTTAAGCTCTGAGATTTAAGTCTTTAATTCATTTTGATTTGATTTTTGTATGTGACAGGAGATTGGGGTCTAATTTCATTCTTCTGCATATGGATAACCAGTTTTCCAAGTACCATTTACTGAAGAGACTGTCCTTTCCCCAATGTATGTTCTTGGCACCTTTGTCAAAAATAATTTGCTATAAATGGATGGATTTATCCACGGGTTCTCTATTCCATTCCACTGATCCATGTGCCTGTTTTTATGCCAGTACCATGATGTTTCGGTTAGTACAGCTCTGCAGTATAATTTAAAGTTGCGTAATGTGATCCTACCAGTTATTTTCTTTTTGCTTAGGATAGCTTTAGCTATTCTGGGTCTTTTGTGGTTTCATATAAATTTTAGAATTTTGTTTTCTAATTCTATGAAGGATGTCATAGGTATTTTATTAGAGATTGCACTAAATGTATAAATTTCTTTGGGCAGTATGGACATTTTAACAATATTTCTTAATTCCATAAACATGAAATATTTTTCCATTTTGTTGTGTCTTCTTCAATTTCTTCTATCCATGTTTTGTAGTTTTTATGCTACAGATCTGTCATTTCTTTAGGTAATTCTTAGGTATTTTATTTTTTGTAGCTATTGTAAATAGGATAACTTTATTGATTTCTTTTTCAGATTGTTTGCTGTTGGTATATAGAAAAGCTACTGATTTTTGTATGTTGGTTTTGTATCCTGCAACTTTACAGAATTTGTCTATTAGTTCTAATGGTTTATTTTTATTTTTTTGAGTCTTTAGGTGTTTTTCAAATGTAAGATCATATCCTCTGCAACCAAGGATAATTGAAATTCTTCCTTTCCAACTTGGATGCCCTTTATATCTTTCTCTTGTCTGTTTTCTCTAGCAAGAACTTCCAGTACTATGTTGAATAACACTCATGAAAGTGAATATCCTTGTCATGTTCCCAGTCTTAGAGGAAATGCTTTCTGTTTTTCTCCACTCAGTATGATACTAGCTATGAGTTGGTTGTATTTGGCTTTTGTTTTGTGGAAATATGTTCCTTGTGTACCCAGTTTTTTGAGGTTTTATCATGAAGTGATGTTAAACGTTATCAAATGCTTTTTCAGCATCAATTGAAATGATCATAAGGTTTTTTCCTCCATTCCATTGATATGATGCATCATATTAATTGATTTGCATATAGTGAACTACGTTTGCATCTCTGGGATAAATCCCACTTGGTTATGATCTATGTGTCTCTTGGAATGATCTTTGTAATGTGTTGCCTTTGGTTTGCTACTATTTTGATGATAATTTTTGTATCAGTCTTGATCAGTAGTTTTCTTTTTCTGAAGTGTCATATTGGACCTCCATTATGTTATTTGTTTCTTTCCTCTTGCTACTTTTATAATCCTATCTGTATCCTTGACTTTTGGTAGCTTAGTTATTAAATGTCTTAAGGTAATCTCTGGGTTAAGTCAGCTTGTTGTGCTATAACCTTCTTCTACTTGGGTATTGATATCTTTCTCTAGGTTTGGGGAGTAACTTTCTACCTCTATCTCTTTCTCTACCTCTATAAGGCCAGTAACTCTTAGATTTGCCTTTTTGATGATATTTTCTAGATCACATAGGCATATATCATTGTTTTTTATTCATTATCCTTTTGTTTCTTCTGACTGTGTAATTTCAAATAGCCTATCTTCAAGCTCACTAATTCTTTCTTCTGCTTGATTGATTTTGCTTTTAGAAAGATTATGACATATTCTTCAGTATTTCAATTTAATTTCTCAACTCAAGAATTTCTCTTTGTTTAAATTATTTCAGTCTCTTAAATTTATCTGATACAATTCTGAATTCATTCTCTGTGTTATCTTGAATTTCTTTGGATTTCCTCAAAACAGCTATTTTGAATTCTCTCTCTGAAAGGTCATGTAACACTGTCTCTCCAGGATTGGTCCCTGGTGCCTTATTTAGTTCATTTGGTGAGGCCATGCTTTCCTGGTGGTTTTGAGGCTTGTGAATGGCTTCTAGGCATTGAAGAATTGGGCATTTTAGTCTTTGCATGCTGGGATTATTAGTACCTGTCCTTCTTGGGAAGGCTTTTCAGGTACTTGAAAGGACTTGTGTGTTCTGATCTCACCCATAGATGCATTAGAGCTCATCCCAAGCCCTGTAATGCTGTGGTTCTTGCAGACTTGTAGAGGCACCACCTTGGAGTTCTTGGATAAGATCCAGAAGAATTCTTTAGATTACCATGTAGAGACTCTTGTTCTCTCTCCTTACTTTCTCCCAAGAAAATGGATTCTCTCTCTCTGTTATGAGCCTCTTGAAGCTGGGGGTGGGGTGTCACAAACACCCCTATGCCTACCACCACTGGGACTGTGCTGGACCAGACCTGAAGCTACCAGAGTACTAAGTCTCACCTAAAGAACACTGTAACCACTACCTGGCTACTGCTTATATTTGCTCAAAGCCCTGGGGCTCTACAATCAGCATGTAGAAAAGCTAGCCAGGCCTGTGTCTTTCTCATCAGGGCACTGAGTTCCCTACAAGCCCTAGGTGAGTCTAGAGGTGTCATCCAGGAACCAGGGGCTAGAGTTAGAAATATACCTGGTGTTCTATTGTACTGTAGCTGAGCCAGCACTCAAACCATGAGACACAGTCTTTCCCACTGTTCTGGCCCCTTTCCACAGACAGAGGAGCCTCCCCACAAGGCCATCACCACAACAGGCCCACAAGGAGCACTGCCAGGCTACTGCCAATTTTGACTTAAGGCTCAAAGCCTCTTCAGTCAGTTTGTAGTGACTGTTGCCTGGCTTGGGACTCTCACTTCAGGGAAGTAAACTCCCTTCTGGGCCAGGGCAGGTCTAGAAATGCTGTTTAAGAGTCAAGGCCTGGAATCAGGAACCCCAAAATCTTGCTTGGTGCTCTGCCTGTGGCCACACTGATATCCAAGGTGCAAGACAAAGTCCCCTTTCTTTTTCCCTGTACTTTCCTGAAGCAGAAGGTGTTTCTCCCCATAGCTACCACATCTCGGAACGTGCCGAGTCTCACCTGAAGCCAGCAAGTCTCAGAGTCTCATCCAAGTATTGATGTGGTTATTCAAGGTCCAAAGCCTTGTTAGTCAACAGGTAATGGGTCCTGCCAGGACTTCATCATACCCTTCAAGGTAGCAGGTTCCCTTCTGCCCCTGAGTGTGTCAGGAAATGTTGTCTGGGAGCTAGTGCCTGTCAAGGTGGCTTTGTGACCCTAACTTGCAGCACTAAAACTGAGAGGATTTCCATTTAGACACTCAATCCTGTAGTCAACATACACAGGCACACAAACTTACATACATACACCCATACAACTCAGCTAAAATACTTGAGGAAGGGCACTGAAAATGGAAAAAATGTGATCAAATATATCCAATCTGTTTTAAGACATTTTGTGACTGATATTCACTGGCTGAGTTTTGAACTTGTAATTATACAGGTAGTCTTTTCAAGATTATTTTTTCTTTTGGCCAGGAGTAGTAAATTGTTCTTATTACTCATTCCTAATACACACAAAAAGTTTTAAATTCTCTAAAACATAGCCCAACTTATTATCGTCTTTGTAACTGTAATTAGTATCATTAATTATTTTCTCCAACTTGTTTTCTCATTTTTATAACATAGAACGGAAAAACAAAGCAAGAAGAAAAAAATATTAAAAATACTTTTTAAATTGTAAATTACAATTTAGAAAACACAGGACAATTATCCAGTTTTATTTTATTGCACTTCATCTTAGAAGTGGCCTACATTTTATTGTTCTTTAAAAAATATGGATAATTTGATATAGTGGTAGGTTCATACTCCCAAAAAAATAGATCCAATATTCTAAAATATACTGCTGTCACTATGTGATAAACCTGCACATGTACCCCCTGAATCTAAAATAAAAAGTAAAATTATTTAAAAAATAAAAGGTGCTGATAAAGGTAAAGGAAAAGCAATTTAGATGATGGTATAGAGATACTAATGCTAATTCTTAGGTAATATAACTAACTTAATGTAATTTCTCCAACCCCCCTGGACACTTTTGAGAAAAGTACACATAGTTTTCCCAGCAATGAACTTCCCAAGTCTGTATAGAATGCCATGCATGGGGACACAATTTCTGATTATTCTCCTCTAGGTCTGTAGAAAGCAGAAAGGCAATGTATAATGTTGAGAAAATAAATACATATTTTTTCTGATTATACAGCTTTTTTTTCTTAAACTCTTCAGTTCTTTAGTTACGGATAATCAGTTCTCAAAATTGCTTGTTTTTTTGTTTTTTTGTTTTTTTCCAGAATGTGTAGTATAGCAGTAGAAGTATAGGGTTCATATTTAAACTGTGATGTTGCTGTATTACCAAACATGGAAGCAATGACATTTCTATAATCCAACATGAAGCAGGTATCAACCATCTGCAGTGTGTTCTAAGCAGATTTAGAAAAGAATGCATTTCATGTATTATCAAAGTTGAAGTCATTTAAAAATTCCTTCAATAATATGGCCTGAACGTTAGAAGTATTAATAAAGAAAAACTTTCCCAGAGGTAAGCTTTATAAAAGACCTATTATGACATAAATTATTCTAATTTTGTTTCTTAAAATAAATACATTTAATCATCATTTACCCACAATTTCCTCAAATCATAGTTAAAGTTTTAATAGCTATTCCCTATAGATAATATCTTTGTTAATTGATTCAATTTTTCTGTATTCTTCACTTAAAAAGGGATAACTTTTTCTTGACCTCCATGCATTTTAAGCAACTTAACAATAGCATGATTGTTAGTACAATCTATAAATATAAAGGCCATATGTAATAAAGGGCTGATAATTATAGTTTGATGTAATTCAAACAAAATGACTGAATATTTTTACTTGACTGTTCCCATAGCCTAATAGAAGTAATTCTCCTTTATGATCATTCTGTAGATGTTGCCTTTAAATGTGAAGTCAAAAGTCTCTTTATTTTTTTAAACTTTTGTTTTAGGTTCAGGGGTACATGTGAAGGTTTGTTACACAGCCCAACTCATGTGACTGGGTTTGTTGTACAGATGATTTCATCATCTAGGTATTAAACCCAGTACCCAATAGTTATTTTTCCTGATCCTCTCCCTCCTCCCTCAAGTGTCTATTGTTCTCTTCTTTGTATGCATGAGTTCTTATCAGTTAGCTCCCATTTATAAGTGAGAACATGCAGTATTTTGTTTCCTGTTCCTGTGTTAGCCTCCACACTGCACTCTAGCCTGAGCAACAGAACAAAAGTGTGTCTCAAAAAAAAAAAAAAAAAAAAAAAAAAGGATAGCCTCCAGCTCCAACCACGTTCCCACAAAAGACTTGATCTTTTTCCTTTTTATGGCTGCATAGTATCCTATTGTGCATATGCACCACATTTTTTTTAATCCAACTTGTTACTGATGGGTATTTAGGTTGATCCCATGTACCTGCTATTGTGAATAGTGTTGCAACAAACATTCACGTGCATGTTCACACAACCAACAAGCATATGAACAAAGCACAATATGACTAATTGTTAGAGAAATACAAAACAAAACCACAATATACCACCTCATACCAGTCAGAATGGCTATTATTAAAAAGTAAAAAAAAATACAGATGCTGGTGAGGTTGCAGAGAAAAGGGAACAGTTACACACTGTTGGTAAGAGTATGAATTAGTTCAACCATTACGAAAAGCAGTAAGGAAATTTCTCAAAGACTTAAAAGCAGAATTACCATTCGACCAAGCAATCCCATTACTGGGTATATACCCAGAGGACTATAAATCATTCTACCAAAATTCTCTTTAAATAGTTTATAAATAATGCAAATATATAAACATAATTACTTCACACTCTAGACTACACTATTTTTGCCATTAATACATATTCTTTCCACAAAATGAATACAATACCACCACCCACATACTAAGATTCAGGTAGCACTTCTACCCTCCAAAATATCTCATTTACCAGTCCCCCATTTCTGAAATTTCATTATTAGAATTGTATATTGCTGATTTCTCTTCCTGCTTGAAACACAGTTAATTCATAAATATTATGGCCTTATATGTAGAATGATTTAGTATGGAGATATTTAGTTACAGCAGATTTTGCCACATGTAAAATAGAGTGAACATTATGGCTCTAGAAATCATAAAAAAAGGAAATAGCATCAAATGAGAAAATGAGTCATTGAAAAACATGCTTCATCAGGTTCACAAAATTATCAGCAGCTAGTTAGTTCTGGTCTAAAACAAAACTATATTGATTTTGAGTGGTCTAGGTTATAGGGGATTAAGCTAAGGATGTTGGAAACCATTTGTCAAACAAGAATAACAAAATAAAGGTTGGTTGAATGTTTTATGTAGATATTGGAAGAAAAATATTTTTCATTAAATATTAATGATGAAGGGAAAGAATTAGGGCATCAATAGAGAAGCAGCATTTTTTATGGCCCATAACCTTTTTGCAGCAATTGATTGCAGTAGCCAAGGATTCACATATATTTAATTGTGATAAAATGTAGTTAATTTGCTAATTCAGTTGGACATATATGCCTTACAAATGAAGGTTACCCTCAATTTAGCTACTTGTCAGCACTATTCTTAAATAGTCTCTACAATTTTCCATAACTACATTACAATTGAGTTAAGACAAATGCTAAAATGAGTTCAGAGAAGAAACACTGACCTTGACTCTTACTTTTCTTATACATATGTTTATTTAATAAAAAGTTAAAATAGATGCAATACAAGATTTATTAATTATATACTTCAGAAAGTTTTTCAGTTTTTTGTCTTGCTTGTTTTTATCACATGCTTTCCATTAAAAATATTTATTTTTGGCCAGGCCCAGTAGCTTACGCCTGTAATCCCAGTACTTTGGGAGGCCGATGTGGGTGGATCACGACGTCAAGAGACTGAGACCATCCTGGCCAACATGGTGAAACCTCGTCTCTACTAAAAAATACAAAAATTAGCAGGGCGTGGTGACACACACCTGTAGTCCCAGCTACTTGGGAGGCTGAGGCAGGAGAATTGTTTGAACCCAGGAGGTGGAGATTGCAGTGAGCTGAGATTGCACCACTGCACTCCAGCCTGGTGCCTGGTGACAGAGCAAGACTCTGTCTCAAATATAAATATAAATACATATATATATTTTTTTTTTTCTTCAATGGAGTCATGTACTTTAATAAAGACATCATTACATCTTCATACTCTCCAACTCCCACAGAGACTGAAAATGTATAATTTAAAATACATTCTGTGGCTGTAAAACAAGTAGCTTAAATTGAGGAATATTTATTTTGGTCTGCCTTCACAAGTAAAATTTATTTCAGTTAATGGATGGAGAAAAGTCTGGAGGTGTTAAACCTAATACTATTCTAATAAACTCAACATAAGGTTCTTATTTCTCTAACATAAAGCAACTTAATGCAATAAGGATACACAGTAAACGTTATGTAGTGCTTATTATGAAGTGTTAAGTCCATCATCACAACATGTGGTTCAAGAACTATGAGTTTAATCTATACTCAAGTAACATAACATGTGTGTATAAATACGTGCTCCCTCATAATCTAAAGGGTATTTCATTTGTTTAAGCCAATAATTTTTGAGGACTTTCTGACTGGCACTCTGCAAACAGAATTCTTAAGATTTAATTACAATTTTCTGTCTTTTTATGAAGGGTATTTTGTTGTGTTTGGTACCTGAACTGAAAGATTGGATTAAATTAATATCCCTCATCAGCAAAAATAAGAAAATTTATAAACTGCATTTACATTTGTAATTTTATTTAATCTCACTGTATTAGTCTGTTCTCACACTGCTGATAAAGACATACTCCAGACTGGGCAATTTACAAAAGAAAGAGGTTTAATTGTACTTGCAGTTCCATGTGGCTGAGGAAGCCTCACAATCATGGCAGAAGGCAAGGAGGAGCAAGTCATATCTTACATGGATTGCAGCATGCAAAGAGAGAGCTTGGGCAGGGAAACTCCCTTTTTTAAAACCAGCAGATCTCATGACTCTCATAAGAACAGCATGAGAAACACCTGCCCCCATGATTCAATTACCTCCTACCGGGTTCCTTCTACAACACATGGGAATTCAAGATGAGATTTTGGTGGGAACATAGCCAAACTGTATCACTCATTATATCTGTCAACCTATAAAAATCTTGCATTTTTTTCAACTTAGAAAATGTAAATTTATAAATTTCAAACAGATTCGTTCAATGATTGAAATCAATAAGTTTAATATATAAACTGATATTTTGAAAAAGCTTTAAAATAATATTACTGAAATAATGTACAAATAATAATAGCTTTCAAATAATGTTATTTATGAATTGGCAGTTATATTTGTCTTATATTTGTGAGTGTATAGTATATTGAGTGAGTATATGTTTGTGGACAGCTAGACAGACAGATGATAGGTAATTTGGAACAAACATGTTTTAGATATTCCAACAAATGTAAAATAATAGAACTAAACATATAGTGTGTATCCTTTTTCCTCCCACTAACTGTCCATGGAAAGAGATCGTCTTTGAAATGACTTTATATGTGTGTGTGTGTGTGTGTGTGTGTGTGTGTGTGTGTGTGTGTGTTTCAAAATAGCTTTTATCTTAGTGTATGTTGACTACAGAGAGTGTATTTCATTTCTCCTTTTCCTATGTCATTGAAATTATCCATGTTTTAATGAAAGGTCTGAAAAAACCATCTTTTTGTATCTGTAGATGGAAAGAAAGGAAAAGGTAGTAATAAGAGAAGACTGGAGTCACATTTTTGTTATCCCTCAACTGAAGTTAGAAGATATTCATGATCTAGACATTCCTGGGGTTGTTAGACTTTATATCATCCTGACGTTTTTGGTTTAAGGACTTGGCTGCGTCTGTGGCCCCATTACTGATTGATTATACTAACCTTATGGAGAGTGTCATTAGATATTGAACAATGGTGCAACTCCTCATATGAATACTAAGGATGTTCTCAGACACGTTTTCAAAACCCAAGAGGGAAATCAACCTTCTCTTGCTTCCCTTATCTTTTGTCACCATTGCCTGTGAGCAAAATTGAGTTTTCTCCCCAAAGACTGTTATATCAGAGGTGATGGCTCTTCTCTCATTAGTTAATCCCATGTTCCTCCACCCAAAACATACCATATTCTATGGGATCATTCAGAAAAAGAGCTGGCCTCCTGCTTTGCCTTAGTCTACATCAGTTAAGATTGGATAATCAGAAACATAACTTCAAAATATTTGTATAAATGGCTAAGACGATTAAAATTCAATTAGAATTGTGTAATTTAAAGCATATGTGAACTCAAGAGCTTGTGTAATTTAACATCACTATTTCCCAAAAAAACAAAATGAGGTTCTGAGAGTCTAAATGACATGCCAGGCTTGTGCTCATTCAAGACATCCCATTACCTCCCACCAATATTATGCCATTTTAATAATGAATTTAGTCCCTATTAGTTGGCAATTTTGTAACATGTGGCCATGGTAATTGATACAACCACTATTTGAGTATGAAATACACATATATGTGTGTGTGTGTGTGTGTGTGTGTGTGTGTCTTTCCAGAGCTACACTGAATATTGAGACAACTGTCTTGTCAAAACTTAACCAAAATATCTAAATATTAAAGATTATTTTAATTTTAGTTCCCATGTAATCATTAGGAACTTAAATGTTTATCCAACAGCTGTTCTACCAAACTTAAATTGTTGATTTCTATTTATCTTATAGCTAATGTATGATGTATAGGTACATAGAAGCTGGGATGTCTTCTAATAAAAAGCATAATTTATAATCAAGTTTACCTTCATTTGCATAAATATTCTTCTGTTTTATAAAATATAAAAGTATTATAGAATGCAAGATATTTAATAATGTTTGTTTCATTTATTGATGCTTTGGAATCAGAGATGGTAGCATGGAAAATATAAGTGAAAAATTAATGATTAATTATGTCATAAAAATATTAAAAATAAAAGCTATTTATGACAAACCCACAGCCAATATCATATTGAACGGGCAAAAACGGGAAGCATCCCCTTTGAAATCTGGCACAAGACAAGGATGCCCTCTCTCACCAGGCAAGAAAAAGAAATAAAGGGTATTCAATTAGGAACAGAGGAAGCCAAAATGTCTCTATTTGCAGATGACATGATTGTATACTTAGAAGACCCCATCGTCTCACCCCAAAACCTCCTGAAACTGATAAGCAACTTCAGCAAAGTCTCAGGATACAAAATCAACGTTCAGAAATCACAAGCATTCCTATACACCAATAACAGACAAACGGCCAAATCAAAAGTGAATTCCCATTCACAATTGCTACAAAGAGAATAAAATACCTAGGAATACAACTAACAAAGGATGTAAGGACCTTTTCAAGGAGAACTACAAAGCACTGCTCAATGAAATAAGAGAGGACACAAACAGATGGAAAAATATCCCATGCTCATGGTTGGGAAGAATCAACATTGTGAAAATGGCCATACTGTCCAAAGTAATTTATAGATTCAATGTTATCCCCATCAATGACCTTCTTCACAGAACTGGAAAAAAACCACTGACCTTCTACTAATGTGACCTTCTTCACAGAACTGGAAAAAAACCACTTCAAACTTCATATAGAACCAAAAGAGAGCCTGCGTAGTCAAAACAATCCTAAGCAAAAAGAACAAAGCTGGAGGCATCATGCTGCCCAACTTCAAACTATACTACAAGGCCACAATAATCAAAACAGGATGATACTGGTACCAAAACAGAGACATAGACCAATGGAACAGAACAGAGGCTGCAGAAGCAACACCACACATCTACAATCATCTGACCTTTGACAAACCTGACAAAAACAAGCAATGGGGAAAGGATTTCCTGTTTAATAAATGATGATGGGAAAGCTGGCTAGCCATGTGCAGAAAGCAGAAACTGGACCCCTTCCTGTCACCTTACACTAAAATTAACTCCAGATGGATTAAAGATCTAAACATAAGACCTAACACCATAAAAACCCTAGAAGAAAACCTAGGCCACACCATTCAAGACATAGGCATAGGCAAGGACTTCATGGCTAAAACACCAAAAGCAATAGCAACAAAAGCCAAAATGGACAAATGGGATCTACTTAAACTCCAGAGCTTCTGTACAGCAAAGGAAACCATCATCAGAGTGAACTGGCAACCAACAGAATGGGAAAATTTTTTGCAATCTACCCATCTGACAAAGGGCTAATATCTAGAATCTACAAAGAACTAAAGCAGATTTACAAGAAAAAACAAACCCATTCAAATGTGGGCAAAGGATATGAACAGACATTTTATAAAAGAAGACATCTATGAGGCCAAAAAACATATGAAAAAATGCTCATCATCACTGGTCATTATATAAATGCAAATCAAAACCACATTGAGATACCATCTCAAGTAAGTTAGAATGGCAATCATTAAAAATCTGGAGACAACAGATGCTGGAGAGGATGTAGAGAAATAGGAACATTTTTACACTGTTGGTGGGAGTGTAAATTAGTTCAACCATTGTGGAAGACAGTGTGGTGATTCCTTAAGGACTTAGAAATAGAAATACCATTTGACCCAGCAATCCCATTACTGGGTATATACCCAAAGAATTACAAATTGTTCTATTTTAAAGACACATGCACACATATGTTGACTGCGTTACTGTTTACAACAGCAAAGACTTGGAACCAACCCAAATGTCTATCATTGATAGTCTGGATAAAGAAAATGTGGCATATATACACCATGGAATACTACACAGTCATAAAAAACAATTAGTTTCTGTCCTTCATAGGGACATGGATGAATCTGGAAACCATCATTCTCAGTAAACTGACGCAAGAACAGAAAACCAAATACCGCATGTTATCACTCACAGGCGGGTGTTGAACAATGAGAACACATGGACTCAGGGAGGGGAGCATCACACACTGTGGTCAGTAGTAGGGGATAGAGGAGGGACATTGGGGGGTTGGGAGGGATAATGGGGGAGAAATATCAGATATAGGTGGTGGGGGGATGAAGGCAGCAAACCACCTTGACCTTGCCATGTATGTACCTATTCAACGAACCTGCATGATCTGCACATGTACCCTAGAACCTAAAGTACAATAAAAAAAATTAAAAATAAATATTTGAGAAAGAACCAGATATTCTCACTGATGGATATTTAGCAACTGTTCTAAATTTTTAGGAAGCTAAATTAGCTGGGTCCTTTAGACTTTCTTGGAAGTCTATTTTCTGTTCTATTTATCTATGTGTCAGAAAGCAAAAATTGACAAATGGTATCTAATTAAACTAAAGAGCTTCTGCACAGAAAAAGAAACTCTCATCAGAGTGAACAGGCAACCTACAGAGTAGGAGAAAAATTTTGGAATCTCTTCATCTGACAGAGGTCTAATCCAAAATCTACAAGGAACTTAAAGAAATTTACAAAAAAAAAAAAAAAAAAAAGAAAAACATTAAAAAGTATGCAAAAGACACAGACACTTTTCAAAAGACGACATTCATGCGGCCAACAAACTTATGAAAAAAAGCTCAACATCACTGATCATTAGAGAAATGCAAATCAAAACCACAATGAGATACCATCTCACACCAGTCACAATGGCAACTATTAAAATGTCAAGAAACAACAGATGCCATTGAGGTTGTGGAGAAATGGGAATGCTTTTATAGTGTTGGTGGGTATATAAATTAGTTCAACCATTGTGGAAGATGATGTGACGATTCCTCAAAGATCTAGAACCAGAAATGCCATTTGCCCCAGCAATCCCGTTATAGGGTATATAGTCAAGGGAATATAAATCATTCTATTACAAAGATACATACATATGTATGTTCATTGCAACCCTATTTACAAGAGCAAAGACATGGAATCAACCCAAATGCATATCAATCATAAATTTGATAAAGAAAATGTGGTACAAATACAGCATGGAATACTATGCAGTCATAAAAAAGGAACAATACCATGTCCTTTGCAGAGGGACATGGATGGAGCTGGAAGTCATTATCCTCAGCGAACTAATGCAGGAACAAGAAACCAAACACTGCATGTTCTCACTTGTAAGTGGGAGCTGAACAATGAGAACACGTGGACACATGGAGGAGAACAACATACACTGAGGCCTGTCTGGAATTGGGAATGAGGTAGGGAGAGCACTAGGAAAAATAGCTAAAGTGTGTTGGGCTGAATACCTAGGTGATGAGTGCAGCAAACCATTATGGCACATTTTTACCTACGCAACAAACCTGCACATCCCTGCACATGTACCCTGGAACTTAAAATAAGTCTTATAAAATCATTTCTCTAAATGTAACAAAATTCCAATAATTAAAGTTTTATTCTATTCATAAATTGTGCAGGATTATATTTATCACTCATATTTGTAATTATTTGTTTTAAAATAACTTGATTATATTAAAGAATTAAATTAAAGAATATCAACAATAATACATTTTATTTGTCTGAGGTGCACAGAGCTCAGTTACTCCTACTTCTCAGATTTGCAGGCTATGCAAGGTTCCATTCTTGTTTTATTTAATTTTTAAAATACTATTTTATATTTGTTCATTTATCCCAATATCCACACTTACTTCCTCCCTACCATATATTACTACCACAGTACTCAGTGCACTGTGCTATATCCTAATACATGTTTGTATACTTGACAAATATATTATTGCTTATTTTTTAATATTCGCGAATAATATTATACTATCGTTCTTGTGTTTCCGCACTGTTTTTTTCAATAAGAACCCCCTTTTTTTGAGACAAGGTCTTGCTCTGTCACCCAGACTGAAGTGCAGGGGCATGATCTCAGCTCATTGCAACCTCTACCTCCCAGGCTCAAGCAATCCTCCTACCTTAGCCTCCAGAGTAGCTGGGACTATAGGCATGGACCACATATATGACAATTTTTTGTATTTTTTGTGCAGATGGGGTTTCACCACATTCCCCAGGCTGGTCTTGAACTCCTGGACTTAAGTAATTCTCCCGCCTTGGCCTCCCAAAATGCTGGGATGACACAGGTGAGCAATCATGCCCAGCTTAATAAGGCCTTTGTAAAATGCATTCTTAGACTCTCTATATAGCTAATTGTTTCTTAGTGCTGTATAGTATTCATAGAATTTATTCAACTTTAAAAAGAATCCACTTTTACTCATCTTACTGTTCTAGAATATCTACTATTTTTCTATTTATCAAAACATACATATTTTTAATGGAATATTTTTTGGCTTTAACCAATCCTTTTGAAAAAGTCTTCATAAGAGAATCATTAGGAAATAAAAACCAGCAAGCAATATATTGAAAACACTCTGGACATCGATTTTTCAGTGTTTCATTTCACACTCTCTGGAGTCAGCATTGGGTGTTAGCAAGCCTGGATTCAATCCCCAAACTGTTCTCACATTAGCTCTGATCTTTCATTAGTCACTTAATGTCTCTACATCTTGCTTACTTTTTCACTAAAATGATTTATAGTTGTATCATACCTCAAATATGTTTTTAAGTTCTACAATTTAAGCTACTCTAGAATAGAGTAGTTAGAACAGTTAGAAAATGGAAATTTTGCTTAATGATGTTTCTAATATGAAAGGTACAAGAACTGTGGTAGGCTCCAACTGTTGGCATTAATGGCATTTTTCTTTATTGAAATATGCAAAAAACAACCAGTGTTAGATTTTTAGAATAATCAGACCTATGCATATGTACTTAATTGTATTAACCTTGTTGATAATGTGAAATGATAACATAGAGTTAAGCTTAGAACAACATCTGCTAACAATTTATGTCTTTGAAAGTTTCTGAGAACAATAAGGTAATCTGCAGTAGCTGAAAGCAAATTTTGGACTAAGGTAAATTTAAGTTTAAATCCTCATGTCACTCAAAAATTATTTGACTGTTGACAGGTTATTAAATCTCTGTGTATTTTGTCACATGTGAAGTAAGGATAATGGAATCATTTTATATAAGTAAAAGAAAGTGTCATGCAATTATTTGTTGCTAAAAAACATATCAGGAATCATTGGAAGGCAGGGACCTACTTTCCTTTTCATCCTTTCATCTTAGAATAATGTCGACTAAGGTACTTAATCCATGCTCTCTAAAAAATGAGTAAATTAATGAATCTTAATGTGTCTATTTCATGTCCTCATAAATATGCATGTTTAAATTCAATGAATCTTACTACATAAGCATTGTTTGGTAGCTAGGCACTCAATAAACATTATTTCTACTTTCTCAAGGCATGTAGACCTGAATCATAATCAATGATCACACCATAAGTATTCTGTATCTTTAGCAAAGGCGGTGAATAAAGAGTAACGTTACTTGTTCATTCATTTGAACCTTTATTGCATGAACACTTTGCATCAGATAACATACCAGCAAATGTGCTAGTGTTGTTGCTGTTTCGAACATTTGGCAATTTCTCTCTGTTTGTCTTCACGTAGATAAACTACTGAGAAGTTGACCATCACCTGCGGAGGTCTGGCCTGCAGATCCTGACTCAACAACAGATGAATGAATGTACTCTCACAGCATTACAGTGATTCAAGTGGGCCAGTGAAGGTCATTGGCTGCTTTCAGAGGGTGAAATTCAACCAATCGACCAAGACCCTCTGTCCATCCACACATTTATTCATGACAGAGGTTCTAAGTCAACATGCCTGTGGATAATTAACATGATTAAAAGAGTGGTTTTATGAATGATAAAAGCTTTAGTTCCCAGGCCCAGAGTAAACACTATTAGCAGGTAATTCCCCTTTGATCTAGCCCGGAGAGCACCATCCAGCACAAAGTTTACATGAGCAAACAGAGACAAAAAGATATGGGGTAGACTTAAACTGGGAAAGTTTCTTATCATCTCTATCTTCTCCCTAACTTAACGGACCTGCCGCCTTTGGCCTGTCGCAATAAAACATTTCCGCCTTCCAAAAGGTTTGAGATTATAATTTATAACTTTCGCTAATATTTTCTGTAATATTTTGCCAGACACCCCAAATGAATAGCAACAAAATAGCTTGATAGTAATTATTTTTTTCACACAAACATTTTGAAAATCTGTAGAAAAGGCCAACAGCTTTTGCTCAGAAACCTAAAATATGCTACAGGGTAATAAAATAAATCAACTAGATCAATAAATTTGTTATTTTTAATTTTAAAGTAACTACTTTATCATTGACATATGTAGTTTGACAAATTAAATACAGTACACAGTTTAAAATAAAAATACAGTGTACTGTCCCATCATTCCCCAATCTTACTTCTCTGTCCTGGGGGAAACACTTTTGAATCTTTCAATTGCTTAATCTGGCATTTATATATCTCTATAGTTTTACATAATATGTAAATATGGCTATTTTTAATTGACAAATGTTAATTATTATCAAACTTCAAGTTTCAGCAGAAGTGTGGTGATGAATCAGTTTTAAATCCTTCCATCTCTCCTAAAAACTCTAAATATGGAGAAAATGCGCACACACACCACATGAGGAGTGCTTACAGTAATAACACTGATTCACTTCATCTTCTCGTAAGTTATAGATTAACTCTTTCCTGATGCCAGTCCTGTGTTTTTCTTCTTTCAAATGCCTGCTATTGGTATCACGAAAATTTTGGTTCACTATTGAGTAAACATCATGCATTAATCTGAACTAGTGCTACTTATGTCTGCTGCACATTTGTTACCGAACCCTCTCATAGTCACAATCCTATAAGTTTTCTTTGAGGCTTTCCTATATAATGGCTCTTTTTTTCCTGTTGCCACTTCTTCCTCTTTTCTCACTTATTGTCTTATGTTATTAGAGGGTATCCTTTGGTTAATTACTGTAAAAAAAAAAAAGGAGGGGGGCATGGGAAGTATATTTTTGAGATACTTGTCTGAAAAATATTTTCATTTTCCTGTCACATGCTTTATTCATAGTTACAGTACATTTTTAACACGTTGGTCTGATGTCTTTTGTTGTTGTTGTTACTATATTACTATTGAGATGCCTGAAGCCATTCTAATTACAGATAATTTGTACGTGATATTCCTTTTTCCTTTCAGAAATCTCATAGAAACTTTGTCTCCACTGTTCTGAAATTTTATAGTGAAGTTATTTGGAATGAATGCATCTATTCTGCTGGATACTCAATGGATACTTTCAAACTGAAAATTCATGTGTTTTAGTTCTGGGAATTTTCTTAAAATATTTGCTTATTTCCCCTCAAGCATTTTCTCAGTTTTCTCTTTTTAAGATGCTTATTATTCAGCTGTTAGGCTTCCTGGAACAGTGTGCCAACTTTCTACTTTTGTTTTCTTTGTTCTTTGCCCTACTCTTGGAGATTTGCCTAATTTTATCTTCCAACCCATCCACTGCTATTTTTATTTTTCCCATTATGCTGTGTCAGGGGAGACATCATTTGAGGTGACAGAAAATATGCCCCTTTTGTGAATAAAGACAATTTAATAGAAAAAAATGGTTAACTACCTGTAAGATTGTTGACTAGGTAACTGAAAGAGTGAAAAGAAAACTCACAAAGTTAGTAGCTATAAGAAGTGGCTACCACTCTTAGGACTAAAGGAATAAACGCAAGATGCTGAACTAAAATCTGGAAATATACAAGAGGGATATATACTCAGTTGCTGTGCATCTCTCAGAGGAGAGCCCCTATTGGCCTGTGAATCAGACCTTTGAGGAAGGGATGCTAGTGGACCCGTACTGATGTTTCTGATGGGGCAGGGCATGGTGAAGCTAGTTTTGCCAGTGTTGGGAAAGCTGCAAACTAGATTTGACTGCTGCTGTTAGGAGAGAGAACTTCTGCTGGGGTGAAGAACTATTGTGGAAAAGCAAAAATGAACAAGTAAGCTGTTTGTTCTTGCTCCAACCTCACAGTTGCCCTCTAATCTTCCTAGTAATGAAGGCTAACGGAGCAGCTGGCAAAACAGAAATGGGGTTTGCAAAGTCCCTGTTTCAACATCACAGAGCAGATTATACAAGGATAGGCCTGGAGCTGGGAAATAATAACTTTAAAACTCTTATTGTTTTCTGAGCATTTCTTTCTTTTTAATAACATTCTGGTTTGATGTCACGGGTGCAATATATTCTCTTATCTCTCTGTAGGTATTGAAGTTTTCTTCTCCCTGTATAGTGAGTGGTTACCCCTTCAAGTTACACTTTTTTCTGTTTTTGTTGTTATTTGTGTTTTTGTTATTTTTCATATTCCTCTTATCTTTTCTTCCTCATTTATCTTATTCTATGGCAGAAACTTTCTGAGAATACTTTGGCATCTACCTGTCTTATAATGGGAGACTAAAGCTGAGTGCGGAGGAGAAGCTTAGCAAATGTAAGCTTTATTTTAGATCAATCTGAGTAAGGAGTTCTTAGGGAAATCATGGTGAGAATATCTTTAGGCATTTTATTTTATTTTATTTTATTTTATTTTAGCTGGTTAATTTCCCAAAGGATTCTTCTTCTAGTCTTCTGTCTGAACCATAACCTTCTGCCATTGAGCTCAGCAGGGAAAGAATTCTATGATCTAATCATTCTGATAAATCAGTTACTAGTTACTACCCATCTGCCTACTTACAGGTTTTTCTTTTCCTTTATTTTTCTGTTTTCCCCTCATTTTAAAAATCTATTTCCTTGGGTGTATATATCACAAAAATATCAATGCATTAATATGATAATAATTGTAATATTCAAGTGACAATTTCTATTTTGAAACAGATGCATTTTTACATTTGAGCTGCTTATTAACAATATACACAAAAATGATTTCAAGCAAAGCAATAATCATTTTGGGCTAAAGAGTTTTTCTAACTATTCTTCTTCTGACATCTTATACTTCTTCATGGTCTTTAAAAATATTTGCAGAGTTTATTTTATACATTTTCAGGATAGCAAAATTATACTATTTGATACCATTCTCTTTACTTTTAAACAAAAGTTACCGAAGACAGATATTTCTTATAAGAATTTTGTAAAACACTCAGAAGAATTCTGAAATGCCTAAGATTAGAGGATTTACTCTATTTAAAGTTTGATTTAAAAAACAACAAAATAAAACACTTTATAGTGTCACCTAACTTTCAAATTCTATGCTACTGTGGAGAGTAAATTTTACCCAAGTCTCTGTGTCTACTGAAAGAAATCTCTGTGCATCACACAGGTTATGAAAATAAATGGCATGAATTTTTTCTCAAGGAAGTTATCGTTAACCAAGACTGATACCTTAATAATGCTGTAGATATAATTATAGTTTAATTTGGAATTGAATTTCAATTAGTTCTTCTGTAAGAAATGAGCTATTATTATCAAGCAATATAAGAACCTCAAAAATGTCATTTGTATTTGTTTTTAAATAGATAAAATGTGGTTTCAGTGTCTCAACACTTTCATATTAGATATCTATTTTGAGATTATCTAGTGAGAAATGTTATTGGAAAGCAGCACTGTTAGTATTAAATAAATATGCATTCAGATTAGACCCTATAATAATTCAGATAAATGTAAATTCTGAGTGCAAATATTATGGACTCATTTCTTGTTTTGTATGCTCTTCTTATACATCCAGATACATAATTTGAATTTCCCATTCGAGAGACAGTATTCAATATAATATCAAAGAACTATTATAACTAGACAGGTCTAATCTACAGCTATATAATATACTCACAATTATTTTAGTAATTAAAATATTTATTAAATAGTATTCATCAGGCACTTGCTAAGACATTTATATATTATTATTATTGCATTTAATCATCACAAGGAAATAGTGATGTTGATTATACCATTCCCCCAAAATTACACAGATAAGAAAAATAAAGGTTAGGGAGCTTTGGTGTCTTGCCCAAAATGTATGCAGCTTGAAAATAGATAATGCAATACTAGAAAGGTTATTGTTGAGTTCACGATGTAAAATCAAGTTGCTATAGCAATATGTGTGTGTATATGTATATGATAATTAATCTTGTCTTAATATTACTATTAGCAGAATCAACTTCCAAGGATACCATCTGAGGTAGGCAAACTAATAAACTCACAAAGATATCCACATTCTCAGCTCCAGAATCTGTGAGCATGTTAAATTACACTATTAAGGAAAATAACATTTGCAAATAGAACTAAGATTGCTTATCAACTGACCTTGACATGGAGGAAATTATCTTGGATTACATTTATGGGTTCAATGTAATCACAAGGATTCTTTTAAATAGAAGAGAGAAGCACAGGAGAAAGAGCTAGAGGGCAGCATGGAATAGAATTGGCCTAATATTTCTGTCTTTGAAAACAGAGTAAGAAGGCCACGAGCCAAGGAATGCGGGTAGCCTCCAGAAGCTGAAAAAGGCAAAGAAATTGATTTCCCCTAGAGCTTCTAGATAGGAATTCATCCCTGCTGACATCTTGATTTAAGCCCAGTAAAACCTGTTTAAGACTTCTGAAGTACATTACTGTAAGATAATACATTTATGTTGCTGTAAGCCAGTAAGTTTGTGGGGATGTTACCGCAGCAATAAAAACCTAATACATCATCTTAAAAGGGAACAATAAAGAGCAAAAAAGTACTCAAGGACAAGCTTTCAAATTCGGTTTCAGTGCTGCCTTATGAAGAAGTAGGACACTTTATACTAGCAAAAATGTGTCCTGCTTTTTAATAAAGTTGGCACAATATTTACATATATAGGATACCATAACAGACTTTGCTAAAGCTATAATTCAGAAATAAGACACATAACCAAGTGCTTTGCATTTAGCTTATTATCTAGCAGTTGCGTGATACTATTTGTGTATAATGGAAAAAGTGTTCTCTTAAAAATATTCTCCAAAGTTTACCATTGTTTTATTCAATCTTTAGTAGAATTTCATTAAATCATGCTGTATTAGAAAGAAAATTATAAATTGTTTTTCCCATTCAACTGCTAGCAATTTCTATGATAATACACCATAACAAAATATCTCAAAACTCAGTAGCTTGCAATAACACATTATTTCTCATCCTTATATCTATATATTGGCCTGTGACATATGGTTTCAAGCTGCTTGCATGTCTGTAGGACATATGGAGGCCTCCATCTGCTTCAGACTCTAAGTCAAATATAGGTTTTCTCCATGGGTCTTATTCTGAGCCCCACATAAAGGGGCAATGGCTATCTGGGCAATTTCTTTTTCTCATGGTTGTACTCATAAGCTCCCAGATGGGTAGGAAGAAATTTATGAGGCCTATTTAGTTCTTAATTTGAAACTCACACACCGCCATTTCTGCCAACTTTCCATTGTCCAAAACAAGTCATCTGGGGATGCCCAAAATCAATTGGCAGGGAAGTATATACCTTGGAGGTAGGGGAAGGAGCGGGAACAAATATTAATTGAACAATGATATAATGTACAATACCCTACATTAATAAAAATATATCTCAGCTAAGGTATGAATTATTTTTATGATTCCTTAAGTATTGATATTATACTATCAGTTAATTATATAGTAGCAGATGCCTATTTAACCATAAAAGGTTTGAATGTTATAGTGAATCAAGCCAAATTTTTATATCTTGCAATTTTTGTTCAAAATTCTTTTTTCGTTCGAAAAAAGCATCCCAGGTACTTTACTACCTTGGGGGAGAACTATTATAAATTGAATGGAAATTGTCATTCATATTTGTAACTTAGTATGATTATGCCTCTCCTGTAAAAGGTTAATAAAAAACAAGCACGATTGCATTTAGAAATATGAAAATGAGAAACTTGTCTTGTAAATGAAATTTATTTTTTCAAGAAATCATTTTTTAAAACAACTTAAGAATTCAGTATAATGGCCAATTATAGTCTTTGATAGTAAAGTCTTAATTGTATCTTTGAACTGTAGAGAGTATTGTTGGAATGTAACCAATAGTTTCTTTTCTATATGGGAACCAAATATGTCTATTTTAAGAAATTATTTTTAGTGCTTTTAGTTATCTATTAGTTTGGCCAGAACCCTGTCGTCTAAAATTGGCCATTCTGCTAACTGTTTTATAATGCTATCCAGCTAATTAGAAAAAAAAAAGTAATAGTGTTGCTCATCAGCACTAATAAGCACTAGAGATCACACTCTGTGATCTTGGTAAGTGATATGATTAATATATAAAAATACTCATGCGTTTGAATTTTTATCATATCCTAAGTAAAGAAACCATAACAATAGCATTTTATTATTTATTTTGCCTCTCATCAAATAAATTCAAACCAATTTCCTTAGAAAGTGTCCCTATTTCAAGTTCACCTGTTATACCATTTAATTTTTTAAAAATTTTTATGGGTATATGTTAAGTGTATATATTTATGGGGTACATGAGATGTTTTGTGTTATATCAATTTTAAACACGGTACTTTTGTTTAATCAATAGAAAATTAAATATTACCTAACATGACATGAACTCTCATGAGTTAGTAGGAAACGTATGGTCTAAAATCTAGTTCATCTGCCTTTTTACTCTTTATGCTTTCATAAGGAAAATTAAATTAAGATAATACATAACTTCCACTATAAAAATGTTTTAAGTTTATAAATAAATCTTCAAATAATTCAGGTTTTCTTACTTATTGAATTCTATGTGGATGCTCTTCATTTACAAGTCCTGTCCACAGTCAACCAATAGACTTTTAGCTTTGGTACTCTCCCTGGTTAGTCTCACCCATAAGGTGGTGAGTTCCCTTCTCAGTCTGCATACTTGGTTCCTGCATTCATTCCTACCGGTTGGCCTAAACTTTCCACCTCACTGATAGGGTAGCAGGATCAAAGAGTATTCAAGTTCCAGCTAAGCATTTGTGTTAGATTCATATACATTATTTTAACTGATCCTCTTTAGACATACCTGAAATTTTTCTAGAATTAGAAGAAAAGTGAACCATCATTCAACAATTCTCTTCTTTCCCCATTTTCACAATACAATTGTACCCTATTTTTACAAAATGTATTCAAACAAAGATGGATTCTCTTCCTTAATTTATTCATTGAGTGCAGCCTAGTTATTTGTTTTTACTCTTTATACATTTATTTCTATATATTTATCATGGAGAACTTTAATAAAATCCCAAACCTCAATTGCCAAAACTTCATGCTAATGATTTTCAGACTTTAACTATAATTCAGGACTATCTCCAAAATTTTATCTATTCATCCATCCACTAGATTGCACTATCCATATACACTGCAACTGAGTATTTTTCAAATTATTTTTTTGTGTCTTATTTATTGTTTGAGATGGGGTCTCACTCTGTTGCCCAGTCTGGAGTGCAGTGGCCTGATCTTCACTCACTGCAAACTCCACCTCCCAGGTTCAAGCAATTCTCCTGCCTCAGCCTCCCAAGTAGCTGGAACCACAGGCCCACACACCACTCCTGGCTAATTTTTGTATTTTTACCATGGGTTTCACCATGTTGGTCAGGCTAGTCTCAAACTCTTCACCTCAGGTGATCTGCCTGCCTCAGCCTCTCAAAGTGCGTACAGGCATGAGACACCGTGTCCAGCCCTCTTCTTTTATTTGTCCTTATTTCACTTAAAGCCATTACTATCTGCCCAATCACTTCAGCTGAAGGCTTTGGACTCAGCCTACATTCCTTTTTTTGTCTCACCCTCCACAAATTTCTGTAGATTGCTTCCCTATTTATTTTTTAAATTGTTCAAGCTTACAATCTATAATTAGACTATGTTGCTTCAGACTGCCAAGCAAGCCATTTTGTGCATTTTATCATGAGCTCAATCCAATATGTGGCTCCATGGTAATGCAAGATATCTACTTTTTATTTTTACTTTTTCTGAATATATAATAGTTCAACATATTTATGGGGCACATGTGATATTTGGATACAAGCATACAATGTATAGTTATCAATATGGGTAATTGAAATATCCATTACACTTATCATTTGTGTTGGGAACACTCCAAATATTCTCTTCTAGCTATTTTGAAATATAAAATATTGTTAACTACAGTTGACCTATTGTGTATCAAACACTAGCACTCATTCCTTTTATCTAACTGTATTTTTGTACCCATTAACCACCTGTTTTTACTCCCCACTACCATTCCCAGCCTCTGGTAATTACTAGTCTATTCACTACCTCCATGAGATCAATTTATTTAGTTCCCATATATGAGTGAGAACATATTTGTCTTATTGTGTCTAGCTTATTTTCATATAACATAATGTCCTCTGGTTCCATCCATGTTGATATAAATGCCAGGACTGCATTCTTTTTATGACTGAATAGTATTTCATTGTATATATATACTACCTTTTCTTTATATATTCATGCATTGGCAAACACTGTGGTTGATTCACTATTTTGGAATGCATTTTGGTAGGTTATTATATAACGATAAAGGAGTCAATTCAGCAAGAGGATATAACAATTGTGAATATACATACATACACATATACGCAACCAGTATCAGAGCACTGAAACCTATAAAGTAAATATTAATAGATCTAGAGAAAGAGATATACTGTAATAGAGTGCTGAATAGCTTCTGTTTGCCAACTCCTGCCAGATCCACCCCACCTTCTCTATTTTGCTCTATGCCCTGTGAGATGGACATTTACGGACTAGAGCTACAGGGTTTTTGTCATCTGGCTTCTAGATGAGTTCTAATAGGAAGCTCAGCAAGAAGACTGGAGCTGTGTAGGGAATCAAATTTGGAATGTTTATTAGCTAATTTATCTCCTTACTGAATCTCCATGGATTCCCTTCATGTCTTTTTTTTTTTTGAGACGGAGTTTCGCTCTTGTTACCCAGGCTGGAGTGCAATGGCGCAATCTCGGCTCACCGCAGCCTCCGCCTCCTGGGTTCAAGCAATTCTCCTGCCTCAGCCTCCCGAGTAGCCGGAACTACAGGCTGCGCCACCACGCCCAGCTAATTTTTGTATTTTTAGTAGAGACGGGGTTTCACCATGTTGACCAGGACGGTCTCGGTCTCTTGACCTTGTGATCTACCCTCCTCGGCCTCCCAAAGTGCTGGGATTACAGGCATGAGCCACCGCGCCCCGCCTGCCTTCATGTCTTTACCAAAGGCCACAGTTCCTGTCAGGTAATTTTTTTTTCCATGTAGTTACTTCTCTTGGGAAAACTTACTTCACTTGCCCCTTCAGGTCTTACAACAATTACAGCTGGTAGCTGGTGTAATTACACTATCCTTTTTGCTTCCAAATACTCTGTGAATGCCTTTATAAACAGTCCCTGTTTTAATACTTGATAACATTTTGTTTGGGTGTGTCACCTGCTTTTTATTGGGATTTGGCCAATTAATCCTCTTACCATCCCTGTGCCTCTGGGCAAGTTAGTTAATTTCAATAAGCCTCAATTTTCTCATTGCTAAAATACAAATATCAGTCTCTTCTTCACATGGTTTTCATGAATATTAAATAAGATTGTGTATTAAAGTGCTCAGTGTAATATCTAATATATAGGCTCAACCATATGAAACTGTCATTTTGGTAGGTCAGATAGTTGTATGTTAACAATTTTATGTGGTTCAAACTGACTAAATACAAGAAATTTTAAGTTTTATTATTCATATCTACATTTCTCTTTCTTACCTGATTTACGATATAAACTTTACAACTTGCTCCAATGCTGCCATTAGCTTCTATCTGTTTCTTAAATATGCCTGATTATTTCCTTCATTAGTTCACGGGGTTCTCTCTGTCTCTCATGTATTCACCAAAGATGGGTGTCCTCCCTGTTTTCATGTGTCAGTTTTAATGCCACTTCCACAGAAAGGCCTTCGTGAACTCTCCTAGATAGCTCCCACTTGGTATTTTGATTCTCAGAGATCCCTGTCTGTGCCTGCCAAAAATTTTATACTTCACAATGATGAATATTTGTTAGTTTTTAATTGTTTATCGTTATCCATTTGTGTATAAAATCAAAAAGGAAAGAAATGCTATTCTATTCACTCATTGTACAGTCAGCCATAAGGCAGTGCTTGGCTCTCACTAAGTATCTGTTGAAAGTGTAAAAGAATAGTTGCATAGAAAATAATAAAGAAATATTTAAAAACAGAGATGTGATATGCCCTTTTTGACCTTAAAAGTATTCACTGGTTCTACCTCAGTACAAAAATTAAGATTAAAATTAAAATTTTAGAATCAGGCCTCACCTCCTTCATTGGTTTCTTCTCTCGCCACACTCTTAAAAATACCTTTTGTTCACACCATAACAAAGTATTTACAATACAAATCATACGTTTCAGTCACATGTTGTTTTCTTCACTTATTAGCTTCTGAGTCTGAAGTGACTACCTTGGCTTCTATTGTTAGCTAAGTTACTGTTATCCTTTAATACTGTTCAAGTATGCTCTCTTCAAGGTAATGTCACGAATCTCTCAGTCTGATTTAGGTATCTCTCATTTTTGTTCTCTTAATAACTTGGCATAAATTTCAGCTCTTGTCAAAACATGTTGCATTGATTATCTGTATATTATTTTCTCAATATTTAAGTTCTGTAAAGATAATAGGCCATACTTAAGTTGTCAGTGAACCTCTATTTGTGGCACAATACATAATGAGGTGTTGGCACGCCACATATAATACCATTAAAATACAAAAATATCTTCTAGGCTGTATGTTAGGTGCTAAGGATTAACCATAGGAATGTAACCTATTCCTTTTCTACCTGGAGAACAGAATATGGATGATGAATGACTTCAACATGATTGTCTTATAAACATATTTCTGACCTAGATAGCTTATTATAAATAAACAATAAACATGGTTGGCTGGAGAGTACAGGGTAGTCAAGGGAGCATTTTTCTATTCGTGAAGTTAACAGGGCATAAAATGAAGGAGTGTCAAAACTCTAAAAAATTCATTTGTTAATCCAATGGTAAAATTTGTCATAATGCACTAGAAAATTGAAAACTGACTATTTGGGGCTATTCCAGAGAGAGTATTTTATCTGTATTCCTTAAGTCATTGGTATAGTTTGGTACTAGGTAAGAACTATTATTAATGTAGGCCTGATTAAACCGTGTGTAGTAATACAAATGCTACACCTGAAAAAGAAAACTGTAGATGAGAGTATTACTATATCATATTTTAAAGTATTTACTTCAAGAGCCTAATTCTAAAATAAGATAAAGAGGAGTATGGATTGGAGGGATTTCAGAGCACATACATGTCAGAGAGGAAAAACAAAGGTAACAGTGCTTGAAAAGAAGCACGTACATCTACAGACCTAGGATATTAGAAAGAAATATTCAGGTTAATAGGTTGTGTGGGTTTGGGAGAGAGAAATGGTCATGGACATATTGTGGCAAGTGTCAGAGAATGATTCAATACGACCTTGAAAATCACCCATACGTACAAAAGAGCACTGATGTTTAATCCCGGTGAGATTTCTTTGAATTGCAGATTTACTTATTTTACTCCCATGGCACTTGAAATGGTCAATTATTTTACTTCCTTCTGTCCCATTCTGAAAGATCTGCTATAATGATTATAGTAAAGTGGGTGGATGAAACAGGGAAGGACTAATAAAATAAGGAGAATAATTTAATTTTCTTATTAACTAATTGATTAAAGTTGCAAATATAGCTTCATCCATCTTTCTCACCCATATATTTTTCCTTCTTAATCTTATTAGATGAAGAAGAGTATTATTATAGATATGTCATATTTCTGCTTTCTGTCCTCCACCTACATAAATGAAAAACAGCCTCTCTATATCTTTCAGTTGAAACAGAATATTAGGAAAATTTGTGTTTATAGCCAAAATGTGATTTGCATTTATTTCACTTATATTAGGTATACAACACCTAGAAAATTGAGGCATAATGATTCTTAAAATGAATTTTTAAATTCTATGGCTTTCAGGTCACTGACATGACCCTGAAGAGTGAAATTATGAGGACAGTTAAAGAGACAGTATACAAGTGTATGATGACCACTGTAATCTAAGGTCAAATCTTAAATTTGGATAATGGTATCGGCAGAAATACATATAGGGATGGCATCAAATAAAAGTTTTAATTGTTGAGATTTTCAGAACTTCATGTTTTAACATTGTGGGTTTGTTTCCAACCCTGAAACATCATTGGCATATCAAGTTTCTGGTTTTTTGAGTGTGGGCTACCCTATCTTTTGCCATAGTCCCAGTTTTATTTGTGTTTCAAATGAATATCTTTAATATATTTCCAAAGGCAATGTTACATTTTTTTCCTTCCATAGACTAGATAAATAAATATATTAGAGCTACAGGTAACCCGATATTTAAATTCTGTATTTTATAGATTGTGAAAAAAGCATATGCAAGTTCATATATTAAGAATGTCAAAGATAGTATGTTCATTGAGCATAGTGAGGAGAGAAGCATCTTCTAAATATTGGCCATTACTATTATTGTTAGGTTCTAAAACTCCTTTTCTCTGCTTTAATCAATGACCTGCATAACTATTTTGTCATTTGAGACAGTTTAGTTTGCAAATGACACAGTTGCAATTCAAACTATTTTAAGCAATAAAGAAAATCATTGGCTTATGTAACTAGAAAGTGTAATTGCATTAGGCTAACTTTCTATTACTGCTTTCAGCCCTTCATCCTTCAGTGGTGACCTAGTTCTAAGGCTTCTGTAGATGGAAGCATAAGAACCATCAGTGACTCTAGGTTTTCCTCATTATTTGCAACACCAGTTCCATGAAAAGTCTCACAAAGGTCTCCAACTGGTTAGCTTTGGCTTATGAGTCTATTTTCAATCCAATCAATTCGCTTAGGGGTTAGAATATTCTCATTGGCTAGGATCAGATTATATGACTGCCCCTGGATCTTACAGGTCACGTGAGCACCTGCTGAATCACCTGGGAAATTGATGGCCCCTTCAACAAATTTTTAGTAGATAAAACATTTCTGTCAGCTAATCTGTCAATGTCCAAACATCCTTATGCTCTTTAAAAGTTGTCTTATAAAAGACTTATTTCAGACACAGAGGTAAAACCTAGTATGCACATATATAAATTGAGTACAGAGCAATAGTTTTTCCTTTCTTCAATTACTTTTGTCCTTTAAAAGTTATGAAGCTGAGAGAACTGTGCACTTGTCCTTTCTTTTCCCGTCATCTACTTTTGCATTCCTTCCTTCCTTCTTTTCTTATTCCTTTCCTTAAGTAATGTCTTGAGAAGATTTATTGTGAATTTCAGAGACAGGTATGTTATACCCATATGAAATATAAAATAAAACAAAATAGATGAGAAAAATGCAGTCCAAGATAAACTAAGATGGAGAAATAAGATAAAGGCAATTAGTAAGACTCGTTTTTAAAAATGTCTTAAAATCCTAAATACTTCTTCATAAAAGTTAATATATTCTGGAGGCTAAGCATTCCATAAGTACAGTCAAAGAGGCAAACTAATAGATATATGATTCAGAATGTGCCTAAGAGGAAATTAAACAGCTCCTCAGAAGAAACACAGCTATTTCTGACTCAGACCAGTGAGAGATTTCTTTCAAGGGTCCTCATAAAAAGGTACCATATAAAGTAATGTAAAATATTTTCAACATTCCTCTATTAAATGCAGCTGTTGGATTCATAGAAATATTTAGGTTAAACATTACTATAATAAATACACCTATTACATTTATAGTAATAATTCTTAGAAGTATATCAATAGACATTAGTCATTAGTCTGACATTAGTTTAAAGCTGACTACAAAGGGGTTAATGGACCATGGGTCAAAAATCATAAGAGGACTTACAAAGACTGTGTTTCTCTTAATGTCTACAGTAAGCTATTGCAGATTTGTAACCATGGTAGTAATAGCATCAGATTTGATTTTTGAAAAATTATTCCATTAACTTTTGGAAGAATAGATGTGAGGTTAACATTAGAGGTAAAGTCATAATTATATTATTCCAATAAAAATGGAAAAGGAGAACTTCTTAAAGATGTTTTTGTGCCCTCAATTTCATTCCTTTTGGAACACTAGTTTCTAACTCCTTCTGATACTTCTTGGTCTGTGTCATCTCACTTAGGATTTGTTTTCTAATTCTTTTACTTTCTCTCAAAGGTCAGGTCCTACTCCTTTGTGACCCCGCCTTACCTTGTATACACACCTGTATATTAATATGCTTTAGTTTATCTATATTCCCCTTTAGAGATTGTATCTTTGATTTCTGTATATATTAGCCAAGAGACAAAATACACAATTACAAATAAATGGACATGAAAATACATAGAGATAGAATGTTATTCATGTGAAGAACTACTGAGCCTGTCAGGTTCATATAATGAAGTAAAAGCACTAAAAAAATCCTTTAATTGTTGTATATGTGTACAACTTAGGCAAACATAAACACATAGAAATAGTTTCCATAAACCACATGTTCTAAACTTGTGTCTTTTAAACATGTCTCATTGAAAAAAACAGATTCAAAAATGTTCTAGAAAGACAACTGTAGTTTCATTTTATATTAAGAGATCAGTTTTTTTTTCTTTTTTATCATACTTTAAGTTCTGAGGTACATGTGCAGCTTGTGCAGGACTGTTATATAGGTATACATATGCCATGGTGGTCTGCTGCACCCATCCCTCCGTCATCTACATCGGGTATTTCTCCTAATGTTATGCCTCCCCAATCCCCCTACCCCCTACTATCCCTTCCCTAATCCCCCTACTCCCCAACAGGCCCTGGTGTGTGATGTTTGCCTCCCTGTGTCCATGTGTTCTCATTGTTCAACACCAACTTATGAGTGAGAACATGCGGTGTTTGGTTTTCTGTTCTTGTGTCAGTTTGCTGAGAATGATGCTTTCCAGTTTCATCCATGTCCCTGCAAAGGACATGAACTCATACTTTTCTATGGCTGCATAGTATTCCATGGTGTATATGTGCCACATTTTCTTTATCCAGTCTATCATTCATGGGCATTTGGCTTGGATCCAAGTCTTTGCTATTGACCTTCTTCACAGAACTGGGGAAAAAAAAAAACACCTTAAATTTCATATGGAACCAAAAAAGAGCCCACATAACCAGGACAATCCTAAGGGAAAAAAAAAAAAAAAAAATGGAGGCATCATGCTGCCTGACTTCAAACTATGCACAGTAATCAAAACAGCATGGTACTGGTACCAAAACAGAAATGTAGACCAATGGAACACAACAGAGGCCTTGGAAGTAACATCACAGATCTACAACCATCTGATCTTTGACAAACTTGACAAAAACAAACAAAGAGGAAAGGATTCCATATTTAATAAATGGTATCGGGAAAACTGGCTATGCATATGCAGAAAGCTGAAACTGGATCCTTTATACAAAAATTAACTCTAGATTGATTAAAGATTTAAACATAAGACCTAACACCATAGAAACCCTAGAAGAAAACCTAGTCAATACCAGTCAGGATAGGGGCATAGGCAAGGACTTCATGACTAAAACACCAAAAGCAATGGCAACAAAAGCCAAAATAGATAAATTATATCTAATTAAATTTAAGAGCTTCTGCACAGCAAAAGAAACTAACATTAAAATGAACTAGCAACCAACAGAATGGGAAAAAATGTTTGCAATCTACCCAAAGGGCTAATATGCAGAATCTACAAAGAACTTAAACAAATTTACAAGGAAAAAACAAACGACCCCATCAAAAAGTGGGCAAACGATATGAACAGACACTTCTCAAAAGAAGACATTTATGCAGCCAACAGACATAAGAAAAAAGGCTCATCACCACTCGTCATTAAAGAGATGCACATCAAAACCATATTCAGATACCATCTCACACCAGTTAGAATGGCAATCATCAAAAAAAATCTGGAGACAACAGATGCTGGAGAGGATGTGGAGAAATAGGAATGCTTTTACACCATTGATGGGAGTGTAAACTACTACAACCATTGTGGAAGACAGTGTGGCGATTCCTCAAGGATCTAGAAATAGAAATACCATTTATTTGACCCAGCAATCACATTACTGAGTATATACCCAAAGGATTATAAATCATTGTATTATAAAGATACATGTACACCTATGTTCATTGTGGCACTGTTTACAAGATCAGGTATTGTTTTTTTTTTTTTTTTTTAAGTAGGGTATCTACCAGTGTCAGAGAAAGCAAATTGTTTTCTAGCAATGAAAAAATATATAACAGTGCACCTATTCTCTAATATCCAAGTCAAGCCACTAGATTTTTTTTTCCCTACCACCTCAGCTCACAGTTTTTTAAGCCAAGCTAGCTTTCTCCTAGTAATCTATCCAAAAGCCTAAATTTTCATCTGGCAAGATCATTCTTACAACTGAGTGAATCAAGGTATAACGAAAAAATTAAGCAGAGCTTATTGCATGTACTTTTACATTTACTAATGTTTCTATCATGTTTCCTTTACTTATGGGGTTAGTGGTGATGGTGGCATTTAAGGACATTTGGATATGGGCTTATAATATTTCAAGTAGACAATTATAACTTGATGGACCATTTGTACCTGCTCAAGTATCTCTGGTTACATCACTTACAAAGACTATTGATTATAATGGTGAGTGGAAGTGTTTTACACTTCTTAAGTTAAAAAATGACTTTGAGCAAGACAACCATTTACTTCTTAGAGACCACACTGATTAATCTCTGTCAACATTTATAGATTTCACTTTAAACTCTCCAATTTTCCAAGGATATTTGGCAATGGGTCTTAAGCAGACAGAGCAGAAGTGGTGAGATTTTGACACTGTCTTAAATTACAAGTGATTAAGTTTGGATTTGAAATATTGTGTAGGATTATAAAAAAGCAAATGCAGGAGACACGGGGGAGATTATATTTTATTAAAATTTTATCACTATAATACATACCTCAAGGATAATTTATAATGTTTGAGAATTGTATAAAATGATATATAAAATAATGCTATTGATATAATCTATAAATTTGGAAATAAGAACTTCATGCAAAAGGTGTTAGTCATCTGCTCTTAGACATAGATTTTATTTTACATGTTACACATTAGTTATTTCTTGAAAAACTGGATAACCAATGGGTATTTTTGTTTTTTAATTATACCTATATTTTTTAACTTTAGAAGTTAAATATTTTGTCACACCTTTTTTTCTCTCTTCAGTAAACAAAATCAACTGCTGAAAAATTTTGTTAAAGCAATTGTTTACTTGATACTGCTAGATCTAGAAATATTACTAAGAAAAATCTTTTGCCTCTCTGTGGGTATTCTCCAGGTTAAATTCTAGAAGCAGACAAAATGACTTTCTATTCAGGAGTATGTTCTTGTGTTTTTGTTTTTCTTTTCGTTTTTGAGACGGAGTCTCACTCTGTTGTCTAGGCTGGAGTGCAGTGGCCCAATCTCAGTTCACTGCAACATCTGCCTCCCAGGTTCAAGTGATTCTTCTTCCTCAGTCTCCCCAGTAGCTGGGATTACAAGTATGTGCCACTAGGCCCTGTTCTGTGCTCAAAGCCCCAAGGTAAGACATTCTTTCATCCTGACATTCTTTCTCAGGTTGAACATGATTGGCGATGGACATGATGGAACAACCACCTTCTGACCAGCTTAGGACTTCTCTTTTCCTGTAACCCCCCCATGTCTGTTTTGTTTGTTTGCGTTCTTTTTGTTTTGCTTTGATGTCTTCTCATGGGGGTTATACTATCTGGGACATGTTAATCAGAAATTCTTCATTTGAATAAAAATATAGCTTCAGTCATCAGGTTTGTAAGTAAAACTATTTACTTTCAGCACCAATCAATGTTTCTTCCTTATCTATATATAGTAAGTCATTTTACAAATACTAAGGGTATTGGGTTAGATGGGCCTAAGTTTGAATCCTGATTCTACCAGTTACTTAAATGTAATCTTGGGTAAGCTACTTTATATATCTGGACCTCACTTTTCTTATATGTAAAACTAGTGGATAAAATCATCTTAGAAATCTTAGAAGGATTAAGAAGATAGTTATAATGTATGGCCATCAGTAGACACTAAATGAACAATAGGAATTGTTTTATATATGTGTCTATATGTGTATGTGTGTGTAGATATATATATATATACATATATATATATATGACACACCTTTGTTTTAATCTCTTAAATTCATAATTACAACTTGGATAGATGAATAATTTATTCCTTTATCAGAGATTTCAACTATATATTAAATGATTTTGTCAAAAGTTGATAATAGTTTATATAATGACTTTAAAAATAATATTATAACCTAAGTGCTGATTTAGGTTATAATTCTGAACCCCTACACAAAACCTCAAATAAATTGTGCCATCATTGTTATTTCACATACCTCTCAATATTGATGAATATGCTTGTTTGTAATAAACTAAAATGCCCAAAGTAAAATATATCTATAATATTTATGTGCCCATGTAGATATCTTCTATTTAAAAATTCATTGTGATTCAAAGTGAGTTTTTCTTTTCTGATTTTGCTCTTTTGCAGTTTTATTTATATGGTTATTTTTATTGATGTAGTTTGTTGTGATATTCAGAACCCCCATGCTATGGGAAAGAAGAGCCATCAGTAGAGGATAAATTTATTCACAAAATTTTCTCTATGGGGAATCCTGGGATCCAATTTCTCAGCCAGGGCATATGTTCACTTTCTTCTTTGTCCTCGAACACTTCAAGACTCTGGATATAACCTTAAATCATGGCAATGCCTTGTTTTCCACAAGAGAATTATTTGGGCCCAGGAAAGAATGGTAGAAGCCAAAAGCTTGGCTTCAGGCATAAATAACTTAGTAACTCTCTATATTAGCAGTGTAAATGGCAGGTATCTCCAGTAAGTTACCAGTCAATATTCCCAATGGGGAAACGATATTTCTTTTGCAGCACTAAGGCTCCAGACAAAAACATCCCCTGCCCTATATGTCTATTGTTCATTAAATTTTGGATTGGCCCCTTGATGTCTTCCTTTTCACTAAAATCCAACAACATGATATGTTGACTCCCATACTGACAATATGATAATCACTGATAAACTTTGAGTAATAGCCAATTCTGCATGTCTAAATGAGGGAGAATTAAGGGTTCTGTGGAATAACAACATGTATTTTGTTTACATAGAAACAGTATCATCATGTTAAATGCATAACCACTTGGTCATACCTACGCAAACTCTGAAGTCCATGACTCTCAATCAACCAGAATGATGACTCTGGAGAAATACAATGGCTTATATATTAAAAGTATAAAGTCAAAATGCATGGATCAAAAGTCAAGCTTCATGCTAATGACAGTGTCTGTATCTGTGTGTCCTAGTAAAAAATATTTCACCTCTTCTCTTTCAATTTTCTAATCTGTGAAAGAGCAATGAAAAAAAGAAGTGCCTTTCAGGAACACTATATAAAAATTGGTAAACCATTTTCCAAGTGCACACAGCACTTGGAAGAGCACCAAGCACAGGATAAGCATTCAGGAAATGATTGGGGCTGTCGTTGTTGCTGCTGGTACCCTAAACCAACCAAATAATCTAAATATCAGATAAGACTTGGCACTTTTCACAGCCATCTGTACTTAATGATTAATTACATGACCACAGTAATTCATTTCACTGTATTTTAGGTAAGTTTTGTAATATATAAGACTTTATATTTTTTTTCTCAATACTGCTCAGCAGAAAACTTACCACTTGAAACCTTCTTCACTTTTCCCTCCATTTTCTCTTTATTATTTGCTGAGCGACTGTCCTTTCATGTCACCTCCTTCAGACCCCACTAGCCCACTATACAAAAATATCTACATAGTAACTAGGTTAAAGGTTCCCTTGGTTTACAGTCTCATAGGAAAGAGCATACTCAGCTATTAAACACTGAAGAATTCATGGTACTAGGAGGTGAAGAATATGTGACCTTTAGGTTGTGAAATCTTTGGGGTTATGAGCAATTGTCACATAGGTATACAATATTAATGGTCTTTATCATTTTCAGTCACCCAAACCACAACTATTAGGAATGTATTTTGAAAATGTTTGAAATACTTTGGCAAAAACTTGGTATCTATATATCTCATAGATCATGTGTTCCAAAGAAACTACAAATGTCTGCACTTTACTTTTACAATTTTTTGTGCTTATGACTTTCCCTTATACAGTTAGAGGCACTCATTTGATTTGGAAAATATTAGGATTATTAGAACAGGAATTCTAAGTGAAATTATGGATTAATAAGAAGATTTTGACATCTAAAATTAACTTTTTGAGTTACAAACATGATAATAATGTTAAAAGCCAGATTTTATCAACAAAGAAAAGGATTTTCTAAATTTTCATAGGTTATAATAACATTGAGAGATGAACATGGAAGACCAGATCATAGAGTTATCAACATATTTTAAAGGGGACACACGTTTGCTTTACAGAGCTGTGAATTTTAGTTTCTATTGGGAAAAAGAAAGATATAATCTAGAGAAGTCTATGTAATGAAAGAACTGGCAAGTCTACTCTTCTTTCTCAGTGGTTTGTGAGAAGCAGAAGAGAGAAGTAGTAGAAAAAGATTAGGCACAGCTGTTCTCAGTCAATTAACAATTGGGCTGAAACAGGGAAGGGGGCACTTTAGAAACACCAAGATAAGTATCAGAGATCTGGTAAACAACAGGAATATTAGAGGCATAGATCTGGAATAAAGCTTGTAGGAACCAGAAAGCCTGGAAATAGCCAAAAAGCATCTCTCTAAATTAAATCCAATAATCTGCAGTGACAGCATAGTGGTGGTAAAGGGAGATGGCTACATAAGTAAGCATGAAGCTGCTTATCTCTGAAATAACCTTGTTTTCCCAGTCTGGGTGTGACAAGTGACCCACTGAGAAGATACAGGGGTGCCTGAGAGCCAGTGGACCCAAAGGTAGACAAAGAGGCTGCAATATAGGGATACGATGGTTGGTAACATGGATTTTGGATGGCAGTTCCTTTATTGCCAACAAATGTTATCCTGATTCTAACAGAGAAGTTAGCAAGAGGGCACTTAAGTGAATGCAAGTACATCATCAGCCTTTCTTTACCTGGTCAAGTGAACAATTCATGGACTAAGAAGACACATGACCCAAGTAGGAACCCGCAAAATAGGGGCAATCAAAACCTTTCTTGAGATTTTTGTACTGGAGACTGGTCATGAAACTCTTACTGTGTGTTCTAGAAAAATATTGTCCCTCTAATATTTTTAACCTGGATCAAATTAGGTTTCTTTCTTTGCAATCAAGGAATTTTCTGCATTATTATATTTGAATGAATATGGCTGTATAGAATTTGGATACAAGGGAAGGGAAAATAATTTTCAATCTAATTATCCACCTCTTAGATTGGTACTAGTTGAGAAGTGATACAGACAATGATTTATTGTCTAATTTGCTTTATTTTTGAGAAGGTAGTATATGAAAACCTCAAGAAAGGAGTCATAATCTTATTTCTTAACTGGATCCCCATCAGCAGCTAAAAGACTGTGGCACTAGAGGGTAATAAATCAGCTTAATATGGTATTGACTAATGGTTTTGTAATTTTCAAAGTGCCTGTATTGTCCTAAATCTTGTTAGGTTTTTACACTGCATTGATATGATTTCTTTTTGTAAAAAGGAATATGCTCAGAACTTATTGGTGACCTTCCAATTTCATTTTTTGGCCAGCCTGAAACCATAGCAACCTGTGGATGGTGCATTTATTTTTTTCTATGTTAAAGGGATCTCAGTCTCTTAGGCTAGTCTTTTAGATAAAAATCACCCTTACTACAGATATATGAGGGGCATATTATCCCAAAACTTGAAATTGATTTCAAATATATTATTTTATTTGCATTAATACAACCTAAATTTAAGTGGTAAACATGTATAAAAAGCTAATTTTTAAATTCATTTTTAACAGTTTTCAGAATATGCCTGACAAAACAAAACTAATTTCTTTAACACAGCAGGTTTTTTCTTGTTAAAGCAGGAAAATTAAGACTAAGCAACTAAAATCTCTAGCATGGATCATGATCCAGTTTAACTAGAATCTGAATTAGAGGATATTTTATGTAGATTATATGAGGGGTCTCAACAAGTTCATGAAAATGCACATTATGAAAAAACTATCCATGGATTTCAAAATTTGTTTGCACAAAAATAAGCTTCTACTAACTTCTTAGAACATGTCTGAATAGGATCTAGTTTAAGGCACTAAGAAAGATAAGACATTAGTTTGAAAACAGCCTTTACCACAGCAACATGAATTATGCTAAAACTGAAGCAAAAACAAAGATCAAATTTATGGTGAAACTTGGGTGTAAGAATGATGGAATCATTGATGCTTTATACAAAGTTTATGGGGACAATGCCCCCAAGATATCAGCAATATACAAATGGATAACTCATTCTTTTTTCATTTCAACCAATTTCTTTTATATTTTTTACTGATTTCAAATTTTAGATGCACAGAGTACATGCGCAGGTTTATTATATGGGAATATTTCATGATGCTGAGATTTGGGATGTGGATCCCATCACCCAAGTAGTGAGCCTTGTACCCAATAGGTAGTTTTTAAACCTATTCCAGTTTCCCTCCCTCCCTCCCCCCTCTAGTAGTACACAGTGTCTATCTTTCCCATGTTTATGTCCACAGGTGCTCAGTGTTTAGCTCTCAGTTGTAAGTGACATGTGGTATTTGGTTTTCTGGTCCTGTGTTAATTCCCTTAGAATTATGGCCTCCAGCTGCAACCATATTGCTGCAAAGGACATGATTTCATTCTTTTTGATGGCTATATAGTATTCCATAATGTATATGTGTCACATTCAATTTATCCAGTCTACCATTGGTGGGCGTCTGGGTTGATTCCATGTCTTTGCTGTTGTAAATAGCATACTGATGAATATACAGGTGCATGTGTCTTTTTGGTAGAATGATTTATTTTCCTTTGGGTATATACCCAGTAATGGGGTTGCTGGATTAAATGGTAGCTCTGTTTTAAGTTCTTTGAGAAATATCCAGACTGCTTTCCAACGTGGTTGGACTAATTTATAGTCAAGGGATGAGACCACGTTGAAGCATACAGCAGCAAAGCATTCACATAAATTTTCAAGAAAAAAAATTATCTCATTTATGCCGTCATTGAATAGAATGAAGGATAAACAAGAGAACCAATAGCCAAAACAAGAGACATCTCAATTGGTTCAGCTTACACAATTCTGACTGAAAAATTAGAGTTGAGCAAACTTTCCACTCAATGGGTGCCGAAACTGTTGCATCCAGACAGCTTAAGAGAAGAGTTTTCAATGGAAACATTTTAAAGTGACAACAAAGAAATACATTGTTGAGTGAAAAAAAATGTGAAAAGAAAAATAGAAATGTCATACAGAGGTTCATAAGTAGTGTATACCTGAGGACAATCAATGTTCTTTTAAAATTATATTCTACAGGGACTGCATATTAAATGCTAGCCTTCAGAGTTGAAATATTTGGTAAATTGCCTTGCCCGTTACCTATTTTTTAAAATATGTTGTGTCATATGCTGATATATTCTATGGATATCTTGGTCAAATAAGTGTTTTAATCACATACTTATGATTTGAATCTGAAAAATCTCAAAAATAATTTTACCTAATATGGCCAACTCACAGAAATTAAAAACAATGCTAGTGATACTGCCTATCCGATAAGTTCAGGCATACGGTTGCTCATATGTGTGAAACAGAATGTTAAAACAACTGTTTCTCCAAAAAGCCACTTTACAATGTATTACGTAGGAAACCCATATGCCTTAGAGGAATCTCCATATAGAGATCACTCTAGGGTCTCGTTCAAGGAAAAAAATTTCTTCATACACAGGAATATGAAAAGAATTTCTGTCTGGAATAGCATAAGTGAGTTTATGATTATTTGATCACTAAATTAATGTTACCAAGCAATCTGAGTTTAGTAATGTTTTTCTTCTAATTTACTAACATAATAACAAAAACTTGAATGATCCCTTGAAAGTGGGAGAAAGAAGATGTGCAATGTAAAAAATGAATAGCAACAACAACAAAAACAATATTTTTGATAGCTCTATGACTCCTTTCAATAGATCTCCCTCTTTTTTTATGCCGTCCTCTTTGCCCTTTCATTGTTCTCTAGTCTCTTGAGTCACTCTGCAAACCAGAACAAAATGTTCCTGGACATCTTAAATTTCTGGAAAGCATGTTTGGTAGTTCACAATACAAACAATTTGTCACTTATGGGGAAACCCCTCTTTTAATTCACAACATAGAATAAAATTAAGACTTTATTATATCTATATTGCAAATATCTGGATTAAAGGTAAAATAATCAATTAAACACAAATTATTTTTGGTATTTCAGATGAGTGATTTGTCATCACCAAATTACTTTGATTTATCCAGACATGGTATTTTAAACACTTGAAATTTGTATTTCTTGTGTCTGTAAGAAACTATTATTCACATCATAAAGTTAAGAATATTAATTTAAAAATTGTAATCTTTTGAAAATGCTTCTGCATGCGTGGAGTAAGTAAAATGACCAGTTTTTACAAGCCATGTTTCAAAATTAAGTCAAAGCATATGACATATCTTGAGAAAATAGCTAGGCCTAAATACAGTAACTTGTAAAGCATTAATTTGAAAAATATGACATGCTCTTTTTTCTTTAACAAAGAATGTTTTAAAATATTAAATTATTAGATATTAAGGCCTTGGACGTTACCAGTTTTTTTTAGGAGCAGCTGATATATCACACTGCAGGATGCTAAGGAGATGCTAGGCATCCTTTAAAACTATTTATTCAAATGTTGATTCATGGCAGTTGTTCATCCAGTGATCTTTCTTTTCTTAAATAATACAAGCATTTTACATTACGTGGTAACAGTTTGAGTTCGTAGTGATTTTTGACATATTATCCCTCTTAATTGCCTTTCCAATTATACAGCATTATTATTTACTGATTTAAAATAAAAGTAGTCATTACTTTGTCCCCTGAAGAAGTAGAACTTGAAACCCATTCTGAAATGGCAGCAATCTCGTAAACTCTATTAGAATGTGAAAAAATAATTACTATTGGACTTTGTAAGGATGAAATGTATTTCTAGCATCTGCGGTTGCAGATTCTCTTAACTGAAAGCAATTCTTGATTCACTTTTGGAAACATTTGCCTCTGTGATATCAATTCCTGTTAATATAATATTTACTGCATTTTTCTTCAAAAATAGATTTTAAAGGTAAAGATAGTGTGGTCCTTGAGTGTTGCATACTGATTTTATAACCACTAATATATAAATGCTATGTTATTGCTTCAAAAGATTACAATATTTTTAGAGTAACTATATGAAATCTTGGTTTTCCATTATTTATAAAAGGTAGATAGTTATCCTTGGCTAATTATCCAAGTTCTCATATAACTCTGATGCTACAAAAACAACTCAGTGGATATAACAATTTATGCTCAGGAGACAAATCAGCTTTTTATTTTGCTTTAAGAAAATAGAGAAGAAAGATATTGTTCTCCAGCTTAGTCTTATTTTATGTGTCAAAAACTTAAATTAACTGTTGGCTATCAACTTATTAACATTTATTTATATCAATTAAGGAAGACTCTGAGGGTCAATTCACATTCAAAGATTCAGTACCAGGGTCTAATTTTTCTATTAATTCAAGGATATTGTACTCAAAGAGAGAATTATATTTCCTTGGCAGCCTGGTGTCCTAATGGCACCTGAATTCACTGAATTTATGACAGGCACTAGAAAAGTCCAAGAAGCACTGGGAACAGTCTCTGGCAGCACTAACCCACCAAAATGGAAAATGCAGATACACCATATTAGAAAAGAAGACTTAACAATTTATACATAAAAGTGGTATAAAAGTTAATATTTTATTAACTTTTATCACCACCAGGCCTGCTTTACAAGAGCTTCTGAAAGAACCACTACACATAGAAAGGAACAACCAGTATCAGCTTTCTAAAAAATACCAAAAAGTAAAGAGCATCAACATAATGAAGAATTTACATCAACTAATGGGCAAAACAGCCAGCTAACATTAAATGGCAGTATTAAACTCACATATATTATTATTAATTCTAAGTGGTATTCTCACCACTTAATTCTCACTTGTAAGTAACAACATGTGGTAGTTGACTTTTTGTTCCTGCATTAGTTTGCTAAGGGTAATGTCTTCCAGCTCCATCCATGTTGCTGCAAAGGACATGATCTTGTTCTCTTTCATGGCTAGATAGTATTCCATGGTGTCTATGTGCCAATTTTTCCTTATCCAGTCTACCATTGATGGGCATTTAGGTTAATTCCATGCCTTTGCTATTGTGAATAGTGCTGCAGTGAACATACATGAGCATGTGTCTTTATAATGGAATGATTTATATTCCTTTGGGTATATGCCCAGTAATGGGATTGCTGGGTCAAATGATATTTCTGTTGTTAGATCTTGGAGGAATTGCCACACTGTCTTCCACAATGCTTGAACTAATTTACACTCCCATGAACAGTGTAAAATCCTTCCTATTTCTCCACAACCTCACCAGTGTCTGTTATTTTTTGACTTTTTAGGAATAGTCATTTTGACTTCTGTGAGACAGTATCTCATTGCGGTTTTGATTTCCATTTCTCTAATGATCAGTGGTGTTGAGCTTCTTTTCATATGATTGTTGGCCACATGTATGCCTTCTTTTGAAAAGTATCTGTTCATGTCGTTTGCCCTTTTACTTTAAACTTTTTAATGGGATTGTTTTTTCCTGTAAATTTAATTAGGCTCCTTATAGATACTGGAAATTAGACCTTTTTCAGATACATAGTTTGCAAAAATTTTTTCCCATTTTGTAGGTTGTCTGTTTACTTTGTTGATAGTTTCTTTTGCTATGCAGAAATTCTTTATTTTAATTAAATCCCATTTGTAATTTTGCTTTTGTTGCAATTGCTTTTGGCATTCAACATGAAATATTTGCCCATGCCTATGTCTTGAATGGTATTAGTATTGAATGGTGGTCTTCCAGGGTTTTTATAGTTGTGGGTTTTATATTTAAGTCTTTAATCCATCTTGAGTTGATTTTTGTATATGATGGAATGAAGAGTCCAGTTTCAATATTCTCCATATGGTTAGCCAGTTATTCCAGCACCACGTGTTAAGTAGGGAATCCTTTCTCCATTGCTTGCTTTTGTCAGGTTTGTCAAAGATCAGATTGTTGTAGGTGTGCAGTCTTATTTCTGGGTTCTCTATTTTGTTTCATTGGTCTATGTGTCTGCTTGTGTACCAGTACCATGTTGTTTTGGTTACTGTAGCATAGTTTGAAGTTGGGTAACATCATGCCTCCAGCTTAACTGAATCCCTGAATGGATCAATAATGAGTTCTGAAATTGAGTTAGTAATAAATAGCCTACCAACCAAAAAAAGCCAAGGACTAGAGGAATTTACAGCTGAATTCTACCAGATACACAAAGAAAAGCTGGTACTATTTCTACTGAAAGTATTCCAAAAATGGAAAAGGAGCAACTCCTTCCTAACTCATTCTATGAGGCCAGCATCATCCTGATGCCAAAACCTGGCAGAGACACAAAAACAACAACAAAAGAAAACTTCAGGCCAATATCCTTGATAAACGTCCATACAAAAACTTCAGCAAAATACTGGCAAAGCAAATCCAGCAGCACATCAAAAAGCTTATCCATTATGATTAAGTAGGCTTCATCCTGAGAATGCAAGTTTGTTTCAACATACACAAATCAATAAATGTTATTTATCACATAAACAGAACTAAAAACAGAGGCCCCGTGAATATCTCAATAGACACAGAAAAGGCTTTCAATAAAATTCAACACCTCTTCAAGTTAAAAACTCTCAATAAACTAGATATCGAAGGAACATACCTCAAAATAATAAGACCATCTATGACAAGCCCACAGCCGATATCATACTTAATGGGCAAAAGCTGGAAGCATTCCCTTGAAAACCAGCATGATGCCCTCTCTCATCACTCCTATTCAAAATAGTATTGGAAGTTCTGGCCAGGGCAATCAGGCAAGAGAAAGAAGTAAAAGAGATTCAAACAGGAAGAGAGGAAATCAAACTATTCTTGTTTTCAGATGACATGATCTTATATCTAGAAAACTCCGTCATCCCAGCCCAAAAGCTTCTTAAGCTGATGGGCAACTTCAGCAAAGTCTCAGGATACAAAATCAATGTGCAATAACTGCTAGCATTCCTATATGTCAACAATGGCCAAGCCAAGCTAGCGTTCCTATACACCAACAACAGTCAAGCCAAGAGCCAAATCGCAAATGAATTCCCATTAACAACTGTCACAAAATGAATAAAATACCTAGGAATACAGCTAACAAAGGAAGTGAAAAGTCTCTACAAGGCTAACTGAAAACTACTGCTCAAAGAAATCAGAGATGACACAAACAAATGGAAAAACATTCCATGTTCATGGATAGGAAGAATCAATATTATTAAAATGGCCACACTGCCCAAAGTAATTCATAGATTCAATGCTATTCCCATTAAACCACCACTGACATTCTTCACAGAATTATTTTAAAATACTATTTTAAAATTAATATGGGATCAAAAGAGAGACCAAATAGCCAAGATGAGGTCCTTCTTGCAATATATTTTCTTGGAGTTCTTTGAGCCTCTTGTACTTGGATGTCTTGATCTCTTGCTAGACTACTGAATTTTTCCTAAGTTATTTCCTATCATAGATTTTTCAAACATTTTATCTTTTCCCTTGGGAATACCTATTATTTATAGGTTTGGATGGTTTATGTAGTCCCAGGCTTTTTAAAGGCTTAGCTCATTTTAAAAAATTATTTTTGTTTGCTTTCGTCTGACTAGGTTAATTCAAAAGACATGCCTTCAGGTTCTGAGATTCCTTTCTCTGCTTGCTCCAGTCTATTTCTGAAGTTTTCAATTGTATTTTGTAATTCATTCAATGCATTTTATATTTCCAGAAGTTCTGTTTATTTTTTAAATAACTATCTCTTTGGTATCTATCATATCCTCGATTGATTTTCTGATTTCTTTGTATTGGCTTTCAACTTTTTTGTGAATCTCACTGAGTTTCTTTAAGAGTCATATTTTGAATTCTTTATGTGATATTTCAAATGCCTCATTTTTGTTAGCATCTATTGCTGGAGGGTTAGTAAAATCCTTTGGGGATGTTGCAACACACTGTTTTTTTCATACTTCCAAAATTGTTATGTTGGTTCCTTCTCATCTGGAGAAACTGCACTTCTTATTTTTGAATTTACTTTCATTTAGATTAGCCTTTTTAAAATGTTGCCTTCAGGATATGAATATAATGTGTAGATAGGGTCATTTGGCTTTGCTTCTGGGCCCTAGCAGTAACAAAAGCTCTTTATGAATTCCTTAGTTATACATAGCCTTAGTGTGGTGACTTTCTCAAATGTTGGTTGTAGTAGTGATGTACTGGGCATTTGAGCAGGCTCACAGTCTCCTGTACAGCTGGGATGGCGGTGATCTTAAGACATCTTGTTCCCAAGTGCTGTGCACTTGTGTGGGCAGATTTTGGACAGAGTTGTGTAGTTCAACCTTCAGGCAGAAGGTTGCAAATGCAGGTAAAAGCTGGCTGCAGTGGTCGCAGAATTTGTGTTCTATCTTAGTTACCAGGAAAAGCTGTCTGGTGCCTCAGACAGTGGGCTCATCATATAAATGCTTAGTGGCCTGGCATCCAATCTCAGTTCCAGAGAAAGGGTAAAGTTTGGTGGGGTTGGACCGGGCAGGCCTGCCCTTAGGTCTCCCAATGGCAGGCACAATTACCAGCCCTGGTGGAAGCGGTAGGGCTTGACGTAAACTCCTTATGATTTTGTTGGTTATAAATAGCCTTAGTGTGGTGGCTTTCTCAAATACAAGTTATAGTAGTAATATACTGGTTGGGTGAGTGGGCTCAGGGCTGTCTGAATAGCTGGAGTGGTGTCAGAAATGGTGAGACCAGAGGCTGTGCAAAGCTTGTCTCCCTCCCAAATGCTATGCAATTGCATCAGCAGATATTGTAATTTCCTATGGGTGGCTCTTGCAGGTGACAGCCAGCTGTGTTGGTGGCAGCAAAGCCTATGTTTAACCTTTGCTAATTAGAAGAAGTACTCTAATGTCCCAAGAGATGTGCTGGGCCAGGAACTCCCAGGGGTCCTGGTACTCTGCTTTGCCTCTGAGGTGAGTGGAGGGGGGCAAAGCTGGGTGGGGCTTGGCCATACAAGTCTGTGCCTGGGCTCCCCAACTCCAGGTGCAAGCACCAGCTCCAAGAGAGAACAGAAGGCCTCTGGAACATCACTCCAGGGAGGAGTGGAGAAATCTCTGCTGTGCCAAAGGGCCAGCACAGGGAATGAGAGGCAGTTTGGCAGCTTAGCAGGTCGTAGTGGGATCTGCCTTACTTCCCTGCTTTTCGCCTGGCAGAGCTCCCTACTGTAGCCTGCTGCTTGCAATAAGCTTAAACAATCAGCCAATTCCCAAGCAGACTGTTCTCAGTTCAGGAAACTGCCCCAGGCCGGAGACTCCTGGCCTGGAAAAACACTGTGGCTTAAAGGCCACATCACTCCCAGTTCTGTTTGCACGTCACTCTCACCTCTCAGTTCTGGCTGTGTGAGTTCCTCCTCCATTCAAGACTAAGTCACAAATCTCAGTCCAGAGACCTACCCAGCCAATAACTGCTGCCTATGCTGATTGTCAGATTTTATCACAGACCCCTATGAGTTAGAATCTGAAATGGCTGCCTTCTGTCTATGGCACCTGAATCTGGCATGAAACACATTTTTCTGCTGATACACCTCTGGGTCTCCCCTCTGCTTCCCATGTCAGCTGCAAAACTTGGTGAGCTCAAGGAGCTCCCCCATGGCCTGGATTGCCTGACTCCTCAGTGGGAATGTATATCACAGAGACAGTCTCTCCTCCTCTCATACAGTGGGGACTCACTCACAAGTTTCTGCTGAACCTGCAGAGCAGGCTGCTGCCCACTGTACTCTTTAAAGTACTCTTTTTTTATTTTTTTATTTTTTATTTTTATGTTAAGCTCCTGTGCTCCTTCTTGGATAAATGTTCACGGTGTGAATCTCTACACATTATTTTGCTATTTCCAAGTATGTGAAGTGTGCAAATAAAGCCTCTAATCTGCCATTTTTGAGAAAGGCAAAAAAACAAAAAACACTTTATCTTTTGAGCTGAGCTCACACTATTCTCATATTGATCCCCAGAAAATAATTGCGCAAGTAGCTCTGATGCGTATGTCACCCACCACCATTGTAACCTTGGTCTTCTCTCAGCTCACATCTATTGCTTTATACGAGTTATTGAATGACCAGCTAAGAGATGTAGAAAAAAACTAAGCTTGGGCTGCTGATGTCAATTCAGAATATGGGACAGTTCTGGAAAGGAATAATGACTGTATTGTAGGCACTGTCTGGAATGTCCTTGAAAAAGTGGGGAGGGAAAATATTTCCTAATGGGTGGAGCTGAGAGCAATACACTAGGTCATCTACTTTATTTAAAATAAGAAGTGGCCAGTATCCATGGGAGATTTGTTTCAAGATCCCTCCCTACCCACCCCCCACAACAGATACCAAAATCACTAGATATTCAAATCCCTTATATAAAAAGCGTAGTATTTACATTAACCCATGCACATTGTCCCATATACTTTAATCATCTCTAGATTAGTTATAATACACAATACAATAAAAATACTATGTTTTCATACTATGTTATACTATATTGTTTAGGGAATAATGAAAAGAAAAATTTCTATACGTGTTTGATACAGACACATCATCCTTTCTTTAAAAATATTTTCAACTGAGCACAGTGACTCACGCCTGTAATCCCAGCAGTTTGGGAGGTCGAAGTGGGTGGATCATCTGAGGTCAGGAGTTCAAGGCTAGCCTTATCAACATGGTGAAACCCTGTCTCTATTAAAAATACAAAATTAGCTGTGCATGGTGGTACATGACTGTAATCCCAGATACTTGGGAGGCTGAGGCAGAAGAATTGCTTAAACCCAGGAGGCAGAGGTTGCAGTGAGCTGAGATTGTGCCATTGTACTCCAGCCTGGTCAACAAGAGGGAAACTCCATCTCAAAAAAAAAAAAAAAATATATATATATATATATATACACACACATATATATACACACACACACACACGTGTGTGTGTGTGTTTTATATATATAGAACCCATTGATATGAAGGGCTGACTGTACATGTATTCATGGGTAGTGAAAATGGTCTGGTGAGCTAATTAGGGTTGTAGAAATAGAAAGTTTGAATCATGGGAGATAAGAAAGTCTGGAATAAGGAATGTGGATGGATATAAGAGTAGTAACTAATTGAGAATATATTTGAATCATATGTTAATGCCTTCCAGAAAGCATCTTCCACTGAAGAACCACTAAAGAACCAAACAGACAAACTGACTTGTCTGGTTGATTTTAACTAAACTTCAACATGGGCCACCCCAGAACTGGGATGATAGGCACATGAATGGAGGGTAGCACAGGTTCGACACATGGTCTTCCCACTTACCAAGACTAATCTAGCTATTGCTGCCTCTGAATGCCAGCAAGAGAAACCGATACTAAGTCCTTTGTGGAGATCCTTCTACCTTGGGAGACTAGTTGCTTATTTCCTCAGGTATAAGTATCTATTCTGGGTATGGGATTTTATTTCTTGCCCAAAGTGTCAGCCAGAACCCTTATTGATAGACATCAAATGATTATTTAAATATATATTTAGTAATATAACAGTGCAGTATGACAAAAGAGGATGAAATTCCATCATCATTTAACTATACATGTATGTATATGAAAAAATCATCCCAAATTGATTACAGAGATGATATACATAATTGTATTTATCTTGATTTTTCTTTTATTTTTCCCATACAATACAGGCTAATTTTTCTATAAGAAAATGAAATATTCTATAAATGTTGTAAATGTAAAACAAATTAATATTATAAAACATTGCTAGTCCCTAGTTGAACAGAGAACCAGTGAATGCCATTAGAATAATTTTGCTACGTATCAGCTCCTGTAATTACTCGTCTTGTTCTCCAAATAAAGTTCTATTTTTTGTACAGAATCTTCACACTGACCAGACTTATTTCTGTTGCAGCGTGTTGGATGTCATTTTTACATTTTTATCCTAAACTGTAGTTCTGGGTCCATTTAAATGATTATAACTAAGTAAATGAGCAAGGCCAAAGTTTATAGTTTCTTCCTAAATCTTCTTTCACAGAATTGCCACACTATTATATGAAAATTCGCATTGCTTAAAAATATAGTTTATATATGTTTACTTTCTCCCTGTATTTTCACAAAATAAAGAGCTGATGAAAAATATAGAATAATTTTATCAATTATATATAAAGTAAGCAGTGGTCCTCAATGTGCCAGCAAGCATATGTCCCTCGGGATAAATAGAATGCCAAATAGCTGTGACTCTCTGTGAATATTACCTAAAGGAATATTCAAAAGTCTCCTTGTGGACAAAATAATATAGAATATGAATTACTTGTTATTTGTGTTTATTGTTATCAGTGTAGCAAACCAAATCAGAATTTCTGATTTAGCAGCTAATTGACTGACCAAACATGTTTACCAAACTATACTGTATCCTATAAGATTCATATTTATTCTTTCTCATATATTATTACAAAGAGATTAATAGCCTGTTTATACCTACAAGTTCAAGCCTCAGCTACAACTCATAGCTAAAACTGTATGCCTTCCATGATTTTATAATCTATCATTTTAATGTTTTTTCCTTCCTTTATTAAGTTCCTTTTAAAATAGAATATTAAAATAAACACACACAAATCATACTTACATTAAATAGATATAATCATACCTATATTTTAAATTCTGCAAGATTGTGGTGTAAAGATGTAGATGGTTTTTATAAGAAGAAAAATGGATAAATTCCCAATTTTTAGGTATATCAGCACTTATTTGACAAATATTTTCTTATTAAAATGTATATATTTAATACATTATATTAAGATGTTAACATTAACATAACATACTCTTTTAAAAATATTTGGTTATTGTATTAGTCTGTTCTCAAAATGGTATGAAGAAATACCAGAGACTGGGTAATTTATAAAGGAAAGAGGTTTAATTGACTCGCAGTTCTATATGGCTGTGGAGGCATCGGGAAACTTAAAATCATGGTGGAAGGGAAAGCAAATGCATCCTTTTTCACATGGCAGCGGCAAAGAGAAGTGCAGAGTAATACACTATAAAGGGGTAGGGGGAGCCCTTATAAAACCATCAGATCTTATGACAACTTACTTATTATCACCAGAACAGCATGAGCATAACTGCCCCCATGATTCAATTACCTCCCACAAGGTCCCTCCCAGGACATGTGGGGATTATGGTAACTACAATTCATGATGAGATTTGGGTGGTGACAGAGCCAAATCATATCAGTAATGATATTAAATAAGCATTTCCTCTTTCACATTGATCTGCCTTTTCAGACTGAATTCATAAAGGCTGGTTTAATGAAGAGAATCATGAAAATAAGAATATAAAGCTAATCATCATTATAAAATATAGTTAAAAGGGCACAGTATATATTTTCAGAACAATTCAAATCTCAGTCAGTTTTAGAGTCTCCTATCTATTCAACTGAATATATTTTCTGAGCAGATAATTTGTTTAAGTGTTAAATCATGATCACATCTCCATGTATTGCACAACTGAATTGAGCATTATTTTGCTTACTCAGGAATTGTAACTACCATGTAATTGTCACTTTTATCAATTAATAGCAAGGTGGATGCTTTATAAATTAATAATGTCAAATATGTATAAGCCTTGTAAAAAGTACTCTGTTGAACTATAGCAGACTTTACCCAGTACTCTTGAGACTTATTTTGTAAGCTAAGAGAAAAGCTTTATCAGCAAATTATAAAATGCTATTCACTCTGTTACTCTTTCAGACAGGATCTGTCTAATTCTGTTTCCAGAAGAACTGCAGTTGAGTTATGAAGGAGTAAAAATAACAGCAATACCACTAATAGAAAGACCATACTCAGGCTATTGTGGAATAGAACAAATAAATTTCCAGAGACTGAGGAATTAAACATAGCTTCTGGAGAGGGGAGTTAGCACTGCTTTCTACCTTCTCTCAGCAAAATCCAAAGAGGTGCAGATAATCTAAAAGGTAGACAGGTTTAGCTGTAGATAACCAATAAATCCAAAATAACAGTAGCTTAAACAAGAAACATTTACTTTTCTGTTAAACAATAGCTCAGACAGTATTTCCAAAGATTTTATAGCAGTTGCAGGAGCCTATTTTACTGTGCTGCTGTCCTCACATGTGATTCCTCTTTGTGCTCAGGCAGCTACCCTAACATCAAACATCATGCATCCCTTCCAGCTCACTATAAAAACGAACTAGGCCAGATGTGGTGGCTTACACCTGTAATCCCAGCACTTTGAGAGACAGAGGTGGGTGGATCACCTGAGGTCAGGAGTTTGAGACCAACCTGGTAAACATGGTGAAACCCCATCTCTACTAAAAATACAAAAATTAGCTGGGCGTGGCGGTGCATGCCTGCAATCCCAGCTACTTGGAAGGCTGAGGCAGGAGAATCACTTCGACTGGGAGGCAGAGCTTGCAGTGAGCCATGACAGCACCATTGCACGCCAACCTGGGCAACAGAGTGAGACTCTTGTCTCAAAAGAAAGAAAAACTAGAAGAACGATTTTTTTTTTTTTTTTGAGACGGAGTTTCGCTCTTGTTACACAGGCTGGAGTGCAATGGCGCGATCTCGGCTCACCGCAACCTCCGCCTCCTGGGTTCAGGCAATTCTCCTGCCTCAGCCTCCTGAGTAGCTGGGATTACAGGCACGCGCCACCATGCCCAGCTAATTTTTGTATTTTTAGTAGAGATGGGGTTTCACCATGTTGACCAGGATGGTCTCGAGCTCTTGACCTCGTGATCCACCTGCCTCGGCCTCCCAAAGTGCTGGGATTACAGGCGTGAGCCACCACGCCCGGCCAGAATGATTTTTTTAAAGGATCTTTCTTTATATAAGCATGTCCCTGTTAAGGAAAGTTCCCAGGATTTTCTCTCATCATTCTAATATGCAGGAGTTTCACTGCTCTCAATGAAAAACAAACAGCAATTTTAGACACAGCCACAGAAATTTTCAAATTGTTGTGATGTCTCTCCTTAAGCCCAAGGTAGTATTAAGGCAGATGTATATGTAATTTTATAGGCAGGAATGTGACAGCACAGAGTAAACAATGGAGGACCTGAAGGAAGGATTTTTTTATGTTAAGCAATTTACAATATCTTAATATTAAGCCAAATGCAATTATGTAATGGAGTAAATTGTAATCTTTACATGATAAATGTTAAATGAAACAAGATTGTAAATAAATTTTACATTTAATTAGCTTAAATTTTTGTCTTTTACTTTTAACTACAGAGGTAATTGTTCTTTTTACTTTTAGGACTGCAAACCTAATAATATTTTATAACATAATTTGATAACCATGTAAAATAGCTCACATAGAAGAATGGGGAAAGATACTAGAACTCCAAGATGTTAAGATTGTGAGGGGTAGCATACCTGGAGTATTAAGCCTTGTTTGTTGGACAACAAAAAAGCTATCTTTTCCTAACTCCACACTGCATCCCTCTTACTGTCTCCCTCATGTGTTTATGTAAACTTTTAAACATATTTGTGGAGCCTTCATTCTATTGTGTTCTGTCTGAAAATATAGTTTATTATTAAATTTGAATTTTATTTTCATTGCTGAAAATCAAGATAACTTCAAAAAGCATAAAAGAAGAAATAGGCTGGGTGTGGTGGCTCACGCCTGTAATCTTAGCACTTTGGGAGGCTGAGGTGATCTGGCAGGCAGCTCACGAAGTCTGGAGTTCCAGACCAGCCTGACCAACATGGTGAGACCCCATCTCTACTAAAAATAGAACAATTAGCCAGGCATGGTATTGGGCGCCTGTAATCCCAACTACTTAGGAGGCTGAGGCAGGAGAATTGCTTGAACCTGGGAGGTAGAGGTTGCAGTGAGCCAAGATCACAGCACTGCACTCCAGCCTGAGTGACAGAGCAAGATTCCATCTCAAAAAACAAAAAAAAAAAGAAGAAATAAAAATCAGCCATAATCTAAATCACAGAATAGATATATTCATTTTTACTCTCATCTAAAATTTGGAACATCATTTTATTCCAAATTTTGCTCCTTCTTTGTAACTTTTATTAAAGTATTTGAAATATAATTTCACATTATTTGACAAAATTCAATTTACTGGTTCTATTAAGTTGTGTCCATAAAGATGAATTATAATTTATTTGATGAATGTCCATAGTTTTGCTATTAAAAGCATTATTAAAAATTTACTGTTGCTAATTATATTCAATGACATGTCTTTATAAACAATAATTATTTATTAATATTAATTTCTATTAATGAACTTAGGCAAAGTTATGGTTTTTGTAATGATTTTGATGATTGATGAAAAAAATCAACCCTGCAAAAAATTTCAATAACTGATTTTTTTCAAAAACACAGACCAGTGCCTGTTATGAAGCACTCTCACCAATTAAGTATGGAAATAATTACTTACTAAACTTTTAATTTATTTGACAAGCTAATATTCTTCTCTTGCTTTAATTGGTATTTATTTATTAGTATTTTTCATATGCTTTAACTTCTTCCTTTGTTAATTATCAATTAAAACTCAATCCTCAGTTCATTTCTGAGATTGTAATTTATGATTTATATAATAAGACTTTAACATGTTTCTCAGTCAAATTAACTAGTTGAGTGCTCAGAAATGGCAGTTATGTTTATGAGTCTATAATCTAAGCATTACAGAATTTGTGAGAAAAAAATCCTACTTTCAGATACAAAATGGATGAATGTAACTTCATTATAATGCAGCTTTTCAATCTAGAAACCAATATTATGTTTGAAACAAAAGATTGCTTTTAGTTATATTTTTTTTAAGTACTAGATTGTTTTTGCCTGGGGAAACCCACCCTGTAAATATCCTGCCATCCTTTGTGAGCTGGGGTAGTCCAACCAAAACACACCCACCAGCTTCTATGCACAGTATTTGCTTGGGTCCTACCTACACTGCCCCTGCCCAGTTAGCCTAATGAAGAGGGCAGGATAAACCAGTAAATGGTCTGTGCTGTTGGTATGGTGTCTGCTGGGATCCATGACACTAATGTTGGCTTTCTTCTTTCCAGACTAGAAAGGAACAATTATTATATTGACAAGACATCATTTATCAACAGTTTTCCTCTGTCAACATGTAGCTCCTACATGGTGGAGTACTTAGAAATTGTAATCCATAGTCCTCTCTTTAGCAAGAGAACCTTTCATTTCTTTTTTATAGGGTCTTAGGAGGACTTAGGGATGCCATTAAGTTGTCTGAGTGGTTCTTCATAATAGCTGCTTATTACTGTAAACTTTGGAGCTTTTAAAAATATAAATGCCTGTACCTTATCTTAGACCTAGCTGGTTCCTGGGCATGCAGCTTATTTTAAAGCTCTTTCTGTGGTTCAAATACAAAATTTTAGACCTCTGGGCTGTAGAGAAAAAAATCTGCTTTACCTCCCCATCTGGAGCTACAAATTAGACATTAACCAGACTAACAAGATGTGAAAATGATGGAAGGATTAAAAAGACCGTCTAGGGCCAGGCATGGTGGCTCACACCTGTAACCCCAGCACTTTGGGAGGCTGAGGTGGGCAGATCACCTGAGGTCAGAAGTTCGAGACCAGCCTGGCCAACATGGTGAAATCCCGTCTCTGCTAAAAATCCAAAAATTAGCCAGGAGTGGTGGCGCATGCCTGTAGTCCCAACTACTCAGGAGGCTGAGGCAGGAGAATCGCTTGAGCCCAGGAGACGTATATTGTAGTGAGCTGAGATACCACCTTTGCACTCCAGCATGGGTGACAGAACGAGACTCTGTCTTCAAAAAAAAAAAAAAAAGAAAGAAAGAAAAAAGACAGTCTAGATTCACAAGTCGGACTGCTAGATTTAGCAAATTAAAATATTAGATGCACCACTTATAATAATTTATTATGATTACATCCCCTGCAATATTTGGGACTTAACACTACAAAAGTATCCATTGCTTATCTGAATTTTAAATGTACTGGGCCTCCTCTATTTTATCTGACAACCCTACTGACAAGGATAGCCTCAGGTTGCTTGGGAAGAAAATGTAGTTAATAAATTCTTAGGACAGTGTATATGTCATTATATATAATTAAAAAGATTAATACATTAGCTGAGATTTAAAATCAATCCACTAAAAAGGAATAAAAGGATTAATCATTAAAGTTAAGATTCTGGCACTAGTTGCTTGTTGATACTAGTTTGAAATGGTGAGTTTTTATGTTTTTATGTATATGGTTTTGTTTTGATTTCTCCTGATATCGTAGTTACATCACTGTGAAGTTGAGAGGAGTTACAACCTGGGCTGCTAGCCAGATGCTAACAGAAAATCAGAACTTTGCTTTGACCTTTTAACAGTAACTTGAATCTGCCATGTCAGAACGCAGAGTTACAAACAGTTCTCCCTGACTCCTCACTTCCCAGTCATTCTCATCAGTCAGGAAGACCATCTTGAGCACAGATGGTGACATGGATGGGTTTGTGACTCAGAACCCATCGTGTTCTCATTTAGTTTATTACTGTAGATATTGTTGCTGGGTCATAGCGACCAAATAGAAATTCTTTGATTGTGAATGTGGGAGATATGTCAGCACAGAATAACTTATATACCCTGAAAACATCTGCTCTCATCAAACGCTGTTAAGGCCCCAGGGAGACACATCTCCTGGATCATGTCATCGAAACAAAAGATGACTGCAACCAAATGCCATTAAGATTTAAGAGTTGGGCCACTGCCAGCATAGAAGATGAATGCTGCTTCAGAGTTTGGAAAGAATTTGAGTGGCAGAAGCATTTAAATTAGAGAAAAGACAAATTAATTAGCGTGTTATTTCTCTCAGAATGAATGCAACTCAGTTCTGCTTGATGAAATATAGTCTCCCAGTAGTAGTTCAAATTATGCCTTTCTTGATATCTTTAACATTTCATCCTGTGGCTCCAGAGGTATATATGAAATAAGGTGGGATTCTTCAAAGTTGTAAATGGTAGTTGAGAAATATTTAGCAATATTACATAATTTACATAAATTTGTATGTGTAGACCTAGACACAATGTGGTTTACAGTGGCAAGCACACAGACATCAAACACTAGAACTGCAAAAATATGGTTTTGTAGAATAATTTCTAAATTAAATTAAAAACTCAACTTTAAATAATTTTGATTTACAATCTGATATCTATTTCTCACAAATTGTATTTTGTCTTCTGATTTTTAATGGGTACTATTACATTTTGGAAGAAAAATACCCTTTTATGAAATTTTTTTCTATTTAATTTTTTAGGAATAGATATATAAATTATATAAACTTTGGATGCAACTATGTTTAACTTCCTAATTCTTTAAAGTAATGTTTTCCAATAGAATTTTCTGCCATGATGAAAATATTTTCTATCTGCCCCATCCCTTATAGTAGCTACGAGCTACATGTGGCTATTTATTTCAATGTGACTGCAGTGACAGAAACTACATTTTATTTTTAATTAATTTTAATTAATTCAAGTTTGACTACTTATGTGTGATTAGTGGCTAATCATTAGGACAGAACTGCTTTAAAGTATTACTTTCTATTCAACATAAATTATGTAAAAATATCTTACGGTACACTAAATAGTGATTTTGTTGAACTAAAGGCAAGAAAAATAAACTTTATTAAATCGCTGAATAATGACTCCATAACTCCCTATTTTTATTTTCAGAAAACCCAGACATGTGCAAAATAATAATACTCATCTTTAATATTTTGGTCATTTTGTATTTCACTCACTTAATCCTTAGAAAACAGGTTTTCATGTATTTATTTAAATTTTATTGACATGAAAGTATATCTAAGTACTGTGCATGGTTTTGTTTTCCATGGTTTCTGGTGGCCACCTGCAATCTGAATATTAAATGGAAAATTCTAGAAACAAACAATTCATAAGTTTTAAATCATGTACCATCTTGAGTAGCATGACAAAATTTTACACCATCTTGCTCCCACTCATCCTGAACACAAGTGCTAATTCTCTTTGCCCAGTTGATCTAGGCTATCTATGTTCCCCACCCATTAGTCATTTGGTAGCCATTTTGGTTATGAGATGGAAAAAGCACAGTATAAACAGGGTTTGGTACTATCTGTGGTTTGAGTCATCCTCTGGAAGTCTTGGCACATATCCCCTGTAGGGAAGGGAAGACTATTACAGAATTAGAAATCATATTTTATTTATTTTATGGCTTTACTTACATCTTTTAAATATGTAAATACATGGTGTATGGCCTTGCTTTGTCTCTTTTCCGAGGTCTAGAATAAAAGAGTTATAGAGGATAAGGTAGAAGGCCTTACACTGCAGGTGGGTAGATTTTCAGTCCAGGTTTGAATATTATTTTAAGAACAATTTGTTGAGTATTTAAAAATGGAGCTATATGATACCATATTTTATAAATAACAATCAGGTAGAGAGTATGAAGGTAAGATTAGAGGAAGACAGGAATAGTTTTTGTGTAATGATAAAGACTCAAAGTGGTTACAATGTAAATGTGAATTTTAAAAAATGCAAATGCAGCAAAGGCAGAATTTGTTATTTCTTGGAAATAATGTTAGAAACTTAGAAAAACAATTAGATGCCTGGAGCAATGGCTCACACTTGTAATCCCAACACTTTGGGAGGCTGATGTGGTCACATCACCTGATGTCAGGAGATCAAGACCAGCCAGGCCAACATGGTGAAACTCCATCTCTACTAAAAATACAAAATTAGCTGGGCACGGTAGCATGCACCTGTATTCCCAGCTACTCAAGAGGCTGAGGCAGGAGAATTACTTGAACCTGGGAGGCGGAGGTTGCAGTGAGCTGAGATCTTGCCATTGCACTCCAGCCTGGGCAACAAGAGTGAAACTCTGTCTCAAAAAAAAAAAAAAAAGAAAGAAAGAAAGAAAAGAAAATAGATTTAGTGACACTATATAAATATAGTGTCATTAAATGAGAAAGAAGTAGAATTTTTAAAATTATCACCTGTGGCAAAGGCAGGGTATTCCTAGAGTCTGTAAATCAAACTCTCAACTCAATTTTCAGTTCTCTGTGAAACTTTAAGCATTTCACTTGAATTTTTTGAGCATTAGTTTTGTCATCTGTAATATAAGAACAGTAAAAACACATGCCTCAGTGAATGACTACGGGAATCCATATAGTATGGGTGAAAGTGCTTAGTATAATCCTAAATACTATGTAAATCATAAGTAATATGTTATATTTTCATGCTAATAATGATAATTATTAACCATGAGTATATAGTTTGTCTTATGTTCAGGTGTCAAATGTTTATTAAAATCATTTATTTGATGATTTAATTTTATTTAGTTAAAAATGCCAAGATCTTTTTGGATCCCAAGTTCGTAACTTCTAAGGATTCTAAAACTAGACAACCATGGCTAGAAGTATGACAAATGTGATTAATTGTTCCAGAAAGAAAAACAAAAATATTTGAAAAGTTTATCAGGCATTTATAAAGGTTGTTTCAAGAAATCAGGAGCCATCCCATCATTTCTGTTCATACTCAGTTTAGGTAACTATCTGTCATTGCCTAAATGCTTAGTACCAAATGAATGAGCAGACTGAAAGACAGATTTCTGAAGTATATGTTGTTTAGAGCATACCACTGCATATTTCAAGAGGTTTCTAAACTAAAGACTATTTTTAGTTCTCCACCCTTGAGAAGTTTTATTTATTGAATCAGAATTAGCAAAATGAAAAAAAAATTATGTTGATAATTCCCTGCAGATCAACACAAACCCATAGATTCAATATGATCAAACATGCCAAAGAAGAAAATTCAGTAACGAAATACTGGGCTCTAAAGGGTATGCTATTGCCAGAAATGGTTTATAGACATCACAGAGCTTGTTATGTTTATCTTGTGATTCACTGAGTTAACTATAGTGGCATTCAGATTATAATTAAAATTATAAGCCCTATTACAGTTACAAGCTCAATTATAGTTACTTCAAAGAGATGTTTTTTAACAGCTTAAGAAAAGTAGTCTGACAGGAATATAAGTCAATAAATTCGTATATATACACATTTTCAATACCTCCCACAACATGTCATTTTAGGTATACCTATATATTTTAATAACCAAGAAAAGTCACTAAAAATCAAGTTATTAAAGTCACTTTCAATCATTGCAATAATACCTAAAAGCTACTACTTAACGAACTATGTGCAAGATTATGAACTAAGTACTTTGTCTGAAAAAAGATCACTTAATGCCAGCCAGTAACAACCCAACACTATTGTTTTTTCACACACAGAAAAGAGGGAACCGAGACTGAGGTTTCAGGTCTGTCTAGAGACATGCACAGCTAAAAGTAATAAAAACAGTCCCCTCCCCGCACCCCATCTCCCCCGCCCCCGCCAATAATAACAAGTACCTCAGAAACGCAGTGAATATGGAGGTAAATTCTCAGATTTTGGATTATTCCTGATTTCCTGCCTTTCCCTGATTTCACACCACCTTAAGCTGGAGTTCTCTCGTTCCTGAAATCTACCACCCTCCCAGAAAACACTCAAGCCTTCATCCAAAATTACCAGGGAGGCCCCCAAAACGGATCCAAGCATTTTCAAAATCTCTATGTCAGTAACTACGAGAATTCTGAGACTCCTATCTCATTTTTCATCACCAGGCTACCCATTCATATGCTTTGGGGATTCTCTAATATTACACCATTATCACCCATATCACCCACCTTCATCTCCCAACACCCTTTCACCCTGTCTCCTGGAAAAATCCCATCTTACCTGAATGTTCTTGTTCTAACTGAAAGCAAACATTCTACTGAAAACACTGCTCCCATGTAGTTTCTCAAGGGTTTGCTCTCTTACCACTAGGCCTGGAAGTAGCATCAATGTCTTCCTTGTTACTCATTGTCACCTGTGGGCAATTATACTAATATTTTCTCTCCTTGCAAACTTAATTATTAGTGGTAAGTACCACCGATGTATCACCTGCTATTTCTCCTTACTGTTAGCATCCATGCACCACCTGGGTTCCTATTCCTCATTATTTAACAAATTTAGTCTCTCTCTCTCTCGCTCGCTCGCTCTCTCTCTCTTTCTTTCTTTCTTTCTTTCTCTCTGTCTCTCTTTCTTTCTTCAGTACTACTTCTTTCATAATTTCTGGTGATTTCTATATCCATATAAATGCACATGTACTTGTCTTTCTCTCTCTTGTTACTATGGATGAATTGGCTGTGGTCTGGTTACGGCTAATGCTTTCCCTAGTGTATAAAACTATCTCTTCGTTACTCAGGGTCATTTTTTCCTACAGTTTCTTGACTTCATATTATTCCTTTCTCTCACTGTATAAGATTATTCTAATCACATCCAAATACGCTACCTCACCTAAGTACTGCTATTATAGCATAAAAACGCTTTTTTGGTTTTCCCTTATGACACAATTCTACAAAATTGTACTCATTGCTTATAATTCCTTGCCTCTGTTTTTGTTTCATGCCAAACAGGCTTTTTGGTTGCTACAGGAAAACCTGGTTTTGAGAAGATCACAACTGATCTCAGTTTTGCCAAACTGATTGGTCAATTCTCAATTCCTAAATTACCAGACTTCTCAGTAGCATTTGACACCGTTGTTGACACCCTCCTTTCTCAAATGCTTTCTTCACTTCAACGACACTACTCACTCTGGGTTTGCCTTCTGCCCACTCGTAGTTGCGTTTGCCAATTCTTTTTTTATCTTCCTATCCTGTATTTTAGTGTTCAGTCATTAGACCGCTTCTCTCTGTTCTAGGTGTTCTCAAATAGACTTAGGCTGATAACTCAAATATTCCCTGATTGTCAGGCTCATTTATTTAATCACTCATTTGACATCTGGACTCGAATGCCTAATGGGCATTTCAAACTTAACATGTTGAAAACTGAGTTCCCAATATTACCCTATTTGGCAGGCCTTTTCTTCCTAAAGTCCCATTGTCTCTTTCAGAATAAAAGCAAAACTCGACCAAGTACAGTGGCTCACACGTGTAATTCCAGCTCTTTGGAAAGCCAAGGAGGGTAGATAACTTGAGCCTAGAAATTCAACACCAGCCTGGCTAACATAATGAAACACTGTCTCTACAAAAAAATACAGAAAATTTGCCAGGCAGAGTGGTCTCCACCTGTAGTCTGTTAACCAGGAGACTGAGGTGGAAGAATCACTTGAGCCCAAGTAGTCAGTGAGCTGAGACCACACACTGAACTCCTGCCTGGGCAAGAGTGAGACCCTGTCAAAAACCAACCAACCAACCTCCACCTTACAAAGTTCTACATAATTTGGTCCTCTATGACTCCCTGACATTATATTCTGCTACTCTCTCTTTACTTACTCAAGTCCAACCACTGGCCTTGTTAATATATCAAACATTTCAGAAAGAAAAAAGCAGCCTCTAGCATCCAGGGACTGTTGGGTTGACACTCACCAGCAGGCCTCAATGTTATTACAATTAGATAAGCACATTTGATGCTCATGGTCAGACCATGTTGCTTCTTTTGGGATTTTAGCAGCAAGTATTCAAAGTGCCAGGAATGTGGTCAACACTCAACAGATGTTTGTAGAATGAAGGGATTAAATAAACAAATGAATAAATTTATTTAAAATGAAATTGCATAACCTGGATTTTTGTATTCTAATTATAGCACAACCAGAGTATATGCATTGTTCAAATTGGGATAAGCCATACTAGACTTGCCTGAGAATGTTTAAAGTAAACTTTTACTAATAACCATTATCTACATAAATTGGCATGCATGAACTTCTCACTTAATTCTTTTTTTTTTTCTTTTGAGATGGAGTCTCCTTCTGTCTCCCAGGCTGGAGTGCAGTGGCACAATATTGGCTCTGCAACCTCCACTTCCTGGGTTCAAGCAATTTTCCTGCCTCAGCCTCCCAAGTACCTGGAATTACAGGCACGCACCACCCCGTGTGGCTAATTTTTTTGTGTGTGTGTGTTTTTAGTAGAGGTGGAGTTTCACCATGTTGGCCAGGCTGGTCTCAAACTCCTGACCTCAAATGATCTGCCTCTCTGGGCCCCCAAGTGCTGGGATTCTAACTTAATTCTTTAAAATTTGCTCCTCAGTGGCTATTTTGTCTTCTAGAATTATCTAGTTAACCACCCACTGGATTTTGTTTTTCTGAGAGTAAGGCAGCTTGATTTAGCTTTAAGGCAATGTTTCTTACAGACTTTGGTTCCCATCTGAAATTGTCTAAAAGAACAAAAGAGTTAAGTGTAGTTTGGATGAGTAAAGGTAAATTTTTTCTCAATGTGATTTCTTCATTCTTCCAAGTTCAAATTGTCGGCCGCTATTAGTTACCTACTTGTAGGATTAACTCTGGAGAGATTAAAGACTGAATATATGCAGTGCTATAATTCTGTTGATAGGTTGAACTTAATTTTACTGTTCTTTTCCTCAGGGCTGTCACATTAGCCTGGTCCTCTGAGTATTTAATGTAATTTTCCATACTTCTCATTTAGGGACATATGTAGGAGAACAATAAAGGATTTGATTGGTATTTATCCTGCCAAGGGAGCCCTGTGAGGGAATACTCCAGGTGGAACATAAGGAGTCATGCTAACAAATGTGTTTTTGCTTGTAAATTACCTATAGTTTTTATTTTTTAAATCCATAAAATGTTCTAAATATATATTTTAACATATGAAGACTAACTGATCTACTTAAAGTGCTTGAATATTCACATTATCTCACAACATAGCCTAGATTTAAAGAAAGCAAATATGCAATGTTCACTATGCTACAATTAACATTTCTAAGAGTATTTTTAAATGTTTAAATCATTTGTTCACAGGATAAGTTATTTTGATGGAGAGATATTTAGATTTGTATTCTTTTTATTTAATTTATACTTTGTAAGGATATATCATTGTAATAAGTAGAAAATATCTGTAATTATTTTTTTAATATTACATTCAGAAAAAAGGTGTATATTTATTTGCCTATATCTAAATATGACTGCATTGTGGACTTGCTTAAGAATCTATACTGCGAAGTATGGAATTATTTTTAGTAATTTTTGTTCAAAAGAGATACCAAAAAATGCATACCTTGAACTTATAAGATTCAAGTTTCTGTTCATACCCTTTGCCAACTTTTGAATGGGTTTGTTTGTTTTTTTCTTGTAAGTCTGCTTTAGTTCCTTGTAGATTCTGGATATAAGTCCTTTGTCAGATAGGTAGATTGCAAAAATTTTTCCCGTTCTGTTGGCTGCCGGTTCACTCTAATGACTGTTTCTTTGGCTGTACAGAAGCTCTTAAGTTTAATTAGATCCCATTTGTCTATCTTGGCTTTTGTTGCCATTGCTTTTGGTGTTTTAGTCATGAAGTCCTTGCCTATGCCTATGTCCTGAATGGTTTGCCTAGGTTTTCTTCTAGGGTTTTTATGGTGTTAGGTCTTATTTTATCGACTATTAAGACATTCAACTTATTTTCTTCTAAAAAATATTTAGGCAGGGTAAATAGTTTCAGTTCAAATATAACTATAAAGTAATGAAGGACTACTCTCTTGCCACCTTCTTTTCCTCTGGGCCTTCTACCCATGGCTTACATATCCTTAAACCAGAAAATTACCTAGTTATTTATGCTCACCTTTAAATAGCAATTTTCAGACTTCATATTTCTGGTTGGAACTTTTTCAGAAGGCTTCTTTAGGAGATAATATCAATGTGTGCATAAGATAATCTAATTTTATCACACTTGATTTTCACTCTCCAATACAGTTACCTAAATTACCAAAATTTGGAATCCTTAATATATATAATTGAGATAAGAGCCATTAAGCTTTTTAATGAGAATATTTATAAGACCTTTTAAAATTATAATTTAAAATATTAAATAACATTAAATCCTTAAAAATTAGTTGAATCCCTAAATTCAGTATGCAGTGTCTTAAACAGGCTATTAGATTGTGTTTAAAACATTTTTACTTTAGTGGTATAGTAATCAAAGGCTGAGTATGATGAAAGGGATCAAGCTCATATGTGGTATGTATTTATTTATATTTCCACATCCATGATTGTATGACTAAGTGCAAAAGAACTGCGATGAGAAATAAAGATGTTGCAGTGTTGTGGACACTGTCAACTGTTTAGATGAACAAAGAAACTTTCTTCCAGAACAAACTACATAACTAAAGAGAAATTGCTGTTTGCATAATCCAAATTGAGGCACACAAGAGCAATACAGGCAAAGAGGAGAAAGTTCAAATAAAATTTAAGATTTAAAGAGAGGAACAAAGGAAGCAGATCTCAGAATATGTGAACCAGGATTCATATTTAATTCATGAAAACAATGGCAGAACAAACTCACTGGTACAAGAACAGATACATAGACCAATGAAACAGAATAGAGAACCCAGAAATAAGACTGCACATCTGCGACTATCTGATCTTGCAAAAACCTGACAAAAACGATCAATGGGAAAATAATTCCCTGTTTAATAAATGGTTCTGGACTAACTGGCTAGTCATATGCAGAAGATTGAAAGTGAACCCCTTCCTTACACCATATACAAAAATTAACTCAAGATGGATTAAAGACTTAAATGTAAAGCCAAAAGTATGAAAATGCTGGAAGACAACCTAGGTAATAATGTACTGGACATTCAAATGGGCAAGGATTTTGTGACAAAGTAGCCAAAAGCAGTTGCAACAAAAGCTAAAATTCACAAATGGAATCTAATTAAACTAAAGAGCTTCTGCACAGCAAAACCAACTGTCAACAGAGTGAACAGACGACCTACAGAATGGGAGAAAATTTTTGCAAACTATGCAACCCACAAAGATCTAAGATCCAGCATGTATAAGGAACTTAAACAAATTTACAAGAAAAAAAGAAACAACTCCATCAAAAAGTGGGCAAAGAATATGAACAGACACTTTACAAAAGAAGATATACATGCAGCTAACAATCATATGAAAAAAGCTCAACATCATGTGATTATTTGAAAAACACAAATCAAAACCACAATGAGATACCGTCTCATACCAGTCAAAAGAGCTATTATTAAAAAGTAAAACTAAATAAATAATAATAACAGATTTTGGTGAGGTTGTAGAGAAAAAGGAACACTTACACACTGTTGGTGGGAGTGTAAACTCAGCCATTGTGAAAGACAGTGTGGCTACTCTTCAAAACTTAAAAACAGAAATACCATTCAACCCACCAATCCCACTACTGGGTATATACCAAAAGGAATATAAATAATTATCTTTTAAAGTCACATGTGCATGTATCCTCATTGCAGCAGTATTCACAAGAGCAAAGACGTGGAATCAAACTAAATGCTCATCAATGGTAGACTGGATAAAGAAAATGTGGTACATATACACCATGGAATACTATGCAGCCATAAAAAATGAGATCATGTTCTTTGCAGGGATATGGATGGAGCTGGAGATCATTATCTTTAGCAAACTAATGCAGGAACAGAAAACCAAATACCACATGTTCACACTTATAAGTGGGAGCTAAATGATGAGAACACATGAACACATAGAGAGAAACAACAGATCCTGGGGACTATTGGAGGGTGGAGGGTAGGAGGAGGAAGAGGATGAGGAAAGATTACTAACAGGTACTAGGCTTAATACCTGGATGATTAAATAATCGTACAACAAAACCATGTGACACAAGTTTACCTATGTAATAAACCTGCATTTGTACCCCTGAAGTTAAAATAAAAGTTAAAAAAAAAAAAGGAAAAATAAGGAACAGCTAACTCTGGATTGATGATGTTAGAAGAGCTATTCCGGCCAATTTACTCTCCTGAAAGTACAAGATAAGAGACTTTATTCTAAAACGAGAAACAAAACAAAATGGACGCTCATGAAAATCCAATACAAAATTACCTTAACAGATAAAAGATAATGAGAAACACAATAATGAATTCACTATGGACACTTAAAGCACAACGAGAATGCATGGCCACAGGCCAGGCTTGGTGAGTCATACCTGTAATGCCAGCACTTTGGTGGCCGAGCCAGGTAGATCACCTGAAGTCAGGAGTTCCAGACCAGCCTGGCCAACATGGCGAAAACCCGTCTCTACCAAAAATACAAAAATTAGCTGTGCTTGGTGTTAAATGCCTGTAATCCCAGCTATTCAGGAAGCTGAGACAGGAGAATCACTTGAACCTGGGAGGCGGAGGTTGCAGTGAGCCAAGACCATGCCACTGCACTCCAGCCTGGGCAACAAGAGCAAAAGTTCATCAGAGAAAGAAAGAAAGAGAGAAAGAGAGAGAATGAAAGAAAGAAAGAAAGAAACGAAAGAAAGAAAGAAAGAAAGAAAGAAAGAAAG
>NW_022436957.1:22343321-22557041 GCF_009761245.1 Sapajus apella
AGAAAGAAAGAAAGAAAGAAAGAAAGAAAGAAAGAAAGAGAAAGAAAGAAAGAAAGAAAGATGCATAGCCACAAACTAGATTCTTAAACTTTAACATATTTCACTCTAAAAGTAATTAATATAATGATAATAGCTGTGAAAGAACAACATGAATTAGGATGAGAATAACTCAGTACTGAGACTGAAGAAAAGGAATATTTGACAAAAGAACCAGTAAGACTCCAGAAAGAATCATAAAGGAAAAATATTTTAGACATACAACTAAACTAGAATGAAGAGCAAATGAACACAAAGAATATTGCCTTATAGAAAATTGTAAATAAAAATAATGGACTTTTTATCAGCAGGAAACGAAAAAAGAACAAAGAAGGATTGAGAGAAACATGGCAGAAATGGAGGGTATGTGATGAGGCGCCAACACCTGCGTACGCCCCCTTACTCCCCGAGTAAAACAATTAAAGCAAACAAAAACTTTCATCCATTATGCAAGAAGTATTTTCTGAAATATTTTTTAAAAACACCAAAACTCTAGGACACACCACATACTTGGAAAAAAATCAACCAAAGCTATCAACACTGAGACATATTTTAGTAAAACTATTGGACTATAAGAAAAAATTTCAAAAAGGAATTTCAGACAAAAATTCAGCCATATGACTTTGAAAATTCAAAGGAAAGATAGACCGTTATCAGGTTTTTCCAACAGTAATATATCATACAGGAAAGCAATGGACATGCCTAGGATTATATTTTGATAAAGAAAAGGAGAGCTACAAATTCAACATTTGACCAATAAATATTTAAATGTTAAGCCCAAAGGCAATCTTTTGAACATGCAGTCACTTAGCAAATATTTTTTACCATGGGACTTTATCTAGTAGCATACCATAGAATAAACTTTATATACCTCAAATGAGAGATATTGACTTAAATCTTGGTAGTGAGAATCAAGTGTTACCTATACTGAAAATCATAGGATAGTTCTAAGGATGTCAATAAAATTATATGTTTTGAAAATACAGATGAGCTCAAGTATGAAAAATGGAGAGAATGGGGAGAGTACATGAAAAATAGAATAAACTTGCAGGTTGCCTTATGTGTTAAACTAAGGAAAAATTAATTTATTTGATATCAGATACTAAGAGAAATGGAAGAGATGAAGAAGCAGCTAATTAACATAGTTGGGAACCAATAAATAAAAGCAAAGTAAGGAAGGGACTAAGGAGACTATGTAAAGATTAATATAAAGATAACAATTATTTTTAAAAATCCAAAGCTTTCTAGATTCCAAAAGATACGGCAGAGAGAGAGAGATCAATAAATGTAAATGAACTGAATTCATCTATTAGATATGTATGTGTTTTTACATTGGTCAACAATGTTAAATTCAATAATATGCTGTATACAACAAACAAACTTAAAGAAATTAAGAAAAATCAAAAATTAAAATATAAACAAAAAAATGTAGAAATCAGAAAAATGTCTCTAAATTTTCAGCTTTTCTTTAAACATTTAGGTTACATAATGCCGTATAAGAAAACCTAAAACTTTTGTAGGAAAATACATTAAAACAATGAAGAAAAGAAGCAAGTAGAAATTTAAAATATCATGGAAAGGAATAACACAAGAAGCTTATTTTAGAAATATTCCTTTGAAAATAGATTTTTCTGTCTGATACGCATGTAACAAACTGCAAACACATCAGTAGAATTCAACCATTGTTGAGAAATAATGTGTTTTTCTTAATCGTGGTGTCTTAACAATACCACATATACTGTCTTTCATCAAAACATTTTTGAGGAGGCTTAAGAATTATAACAACCTATTCTCATTAACCTATTTATCTGTAATTAAATCATATTCTTTCTTTAAATCTCCTTCGATTAACCAGAATGTTTCATCTGCATGATAATTCTTATTTCAATGAGAGTATTTAAAAATTTTCAAGATGCCTAAAGCGATGCTCTGTTTTATAACATGCCAAGGCTTCTTGTCTTATAAAGTTCCTCATCATTGTTCTCATTTTCCTGTACCCTTAATTTTCTTTCCCTCTAGGTTTAGCCTTTGTTTAACTTCACCTCCTCTGCTTTTTTTTTTTTTTTTTAATCATCAGCAGCTGTTTATTCAACCAAAGTGAGCTGAGCTCTTTGAAAACTTTTCTGTTACTCACTAGCTGTTTTCAGCAGATGGCACTGTTATTTAGGCTAAACAATTTGTCAACAGGGCAAGGTAATTATTCTTATAAGATTGTTTTTCTAAAACAATAGTATGTCCGTGTATGTAAAATTAACATTGACTTATGCTAAAAAAGGAAACTAAAAGAAATTCCCCATGAAGCATAGCTACACTAAACTTATAAAAAACTTTAAAAATATCACAAAATACCCAAATGAAATTAAATATTCAATTGCCATTTTTTGCATTCTTATTTTTGCTAAACGTAACTTAATAATCAAACACTTTTAAAGGTATCTTTATGAATCAAGGTAACTTTGGTGCAAGTGTTAAAAACCAAATGCTCTCTCTTGCTACTACAAAGCTCAGGTGATCAGTAAATTGGTCTTATCTAATTTATATGGTAAAATGTTTTTCAGATATCTAATTCATATACATGGATAACAGAGGCCAGGGCACTATTGAAGTTGAGATTGTAAGGGGTGCATGGTAAAGAGTGTTTTAATACCAAGCCAATAACTTATTAGCAAAATGAAATTAAGCATTTGTGGGTCTCAGCTTTATTTGTAAAATATGAATAATACTAAAAATGCAGGGTTACAGGAATAAGAAATAATGTGCATAATTATTATCTACCCACTAGCTCAAATAAGCAAAAAAATACCAAAAAAAAAAAAATGGAAGGAAGAAGATCAAAAGGAATATTTTCTTTTCTAACAAAAGAAGTGTTTTTCATACACCCTTCAATGTCTACATTGCCACATTGCATGGAAGAACACCATTGGTGGCCTTGTAAGTTTCCCTTAGCTGATTCCAGCTCCAGCTAAGCCAGGAGGTCATACTACTTTTGGTACTTCCTAAGGGGAGGCTATTCAGAACCAGGGAATCCAATTCTGTACGTATACTATGATCATCATGGAATAGTCTCAAGGACTTTGAACTATGTTCTTATAGCTATATTTTTGTAAAGCTAAATATATCAGGTCTTTCCTATCACCTCACTGTCCAGATCCTAAATACACAGACAGCTTATGTGTTCGACCTCAGCCACTAGTAGATAATACCCAGCATTTGTTAATTTCCATCTCCCAAATTAAAACAAACAAATATGTCCATAAAATCTTTAGTGCCCAATACAATATTTACTGAATTTTGTTTCCCAGAATAATATTGAGAGCAGCCTTAATATTCCATTCACAGCCCTGCATTCCAACTCACCCCTCCACATCACATCCAATTACAAGTTTTGACAACCTGGAGCATCCTTTGTTTACAGATTGGGTTCCCCTAGAGAGGATTCTCACATTAGCTGCATTAAAATATATCTCCCTTGCCTTTCAAGTGCATAGAAAATATGTCTTTCAGATTCCTTAAAGATGATCCATGTGATACCAGAACATGGTAAACAGCACATAGACCCTGGAAATTGAGGTATTCCCATAAAGCAGAGAATAGGGTTGGTTGGAAAAAACTTCCTGAAGAAACAGTAAGTGATATTCTGTCTGGTGAGAAGTATGTTTAAAATCCTTTCCTCTAGAGATGGTGAGTTGTTTGAGAGTTCCTGAGCAGTGGGGTTCAGAGACAAGGAGTGTCAGCTCACCACTGAGGAGGCCTATAATGCCTTCCATATCTTATGGGATACAGAAAGGTGGGTAAAAAATAAATGAGGACGTTGTCAACAATATGAACATTAGAGAACCTTGTCTTACTCAGAGCTTTGAGGTTTTAATTTTTTTAATTTTTGTGGGTACATTGTAGGTGTGTATATTTATGAAGTATATGAGATGTTTTGACACAGGCATGCATTGTGAAATAAGCGCATTGTGAAGAAAGGGATATCCATCCTCTCAAGCATTTATCCATTAACATTTGGGAAAAAACATCACCATCTAAATAGTTAAGGAAAGAATTCAAGCAGCTGCATTTTAAAGATGATCTTTAGGTGATGCTGGCATAAACTTCAGCTGTAAACTCGCAAGAAGATGTACAAATGCAAAACAAAGCCATAAATATGGCTGCCATAATATAGGTGAGGTAAGCACAAGGTCAGGGTTCCTGCTATTTAGGGGTGAAAATATGTGGAAACTTTATAGACCAATAATTAAAATTACTATCATATTAACTTAATTACCAAGAATCTGTAGTAACTGCCATGATTTCAGATATCTCCAAGAATGTTGGAATAAGAGCATATGACAAAAAATATTCTATGAAAGAAATTATCAATTGCATGGCTGCCACCTATATAAAACTCTAACAACTTAATAGAATCCTTCCACCAATACACAAATGGCAGTCCATGATTTTTAGCTTCATTCCACCTGATCCTCAGGGCCATCTTCCAGTATGCTACTGTTCTTAACAGATGAGTCGATGAAGAGGCTATTTCTCTGAAACACAACATAAATACTGATGCTATTCTTCTTTTTTCCTTTTTTTAATTGCATTTTAGGTTTTGGGGTACAAGTGACGAACATGCAAGATTGTTTCATAGGTACACACATAGCAGTGTGATTTGCTGCCTTCCTCCCCATCACCTATATCTGGCATTTCTCCCCATGCTATCTCTCCCCAACTCCCCATTCCCTGCTGTCCTTCCCCTATTTCCCCCCGACAGACCCTTGTGTGTGATGCTCCCCTCCCTGTGTCCATGTGTTCTCATTGTTCAACACTCGCCTAAGAGTGAAAACATGTGGTGTTTGATTCTCTGTTCTTGTGTCAGTTTGCTGAGAATTATGGTTTTCGATTTTTTATGGAATTGGATTTGTTTTGTGGTTCAGTAGCCTTTACTTCTTTATCAAAAAATTTTTTTTCTCCATGCTACATATACCATACCAATACTCTTAGTAGTGGCGGGGTTGGGCCAAAATATACGACAAACCTTTCTAAAGAAGGTGAAATAAAACTATTGAATAAGGCCGGGCGCGTTGGCTCAAGCCTGTAATCCCAGCACTTTGGGAGGCCGAGGCGGGTGGATCACGAGGTCAAGAGATCGAGACCATCCTGGTCAACACGGTGAAACCCCGTCTCTACTAAAAATACAAAAAATTAGCTGGGCATGGTGGTGCGTGCCTGTAATCCCAGCTACTCAGGAGGCTGAGGCAGGAGAATTGCCTGAACCCAGGAGGCGGAGGTTGCGGTGAGCCGAGATCGCGCCATTGCACTCCAGCCTGGGTAACAAGAGCGAAACTCCGTCCCAAAAAAAAAAAAAAAAAAAAAAAAAAAAAAAAAAAAAAAAAAAAAAACTATTGAATAAAAAAGTAATGAAATTTGATCTCAAACCAAGACCAAATCTATATTATTGATGCTACCCGCAAAAGGAATAGTTTAGTAATTTCACATGAAAATAATTAAACATATTGACCTTCTATGGATCATAAATTTCATTCTAAAGCATCAATCCTAAACATAAGATATGTTTTATGCCCATACAGGACATCCTTGAAACCTTCTCAGGGAGTCTGCAAAGCAAAGCTGTTTTCATCATAAGTCATCATTTGTCTATTTTCATTCCTATTCTCTCACAATTGTTACAGTTGTTTTCCAGAGATTCTATGACATATGATATTGTAACAGACATAGACATACATATGTGCAATCAACTGCCTTCTATTAAGCCAGATATTTAAAAGATTTGCAAAAGTATGAAAGTGATGTCACATTTCTGACTAGTTTTATTATGGAAAATTTATTTTTAAAATAAAATTATTATATTATTATTAATATGTTAGTTATATCAAATGTAATGGGTTTAGTAACAAATATATATTTATATTATTTTCAGTTATCATATCTAATATAGTAAATATTGATAGCCTAATCTACTTAAACAGAAGCCTTTTGAGATCCTCTAGAATTTTTAAGGGTTTAAATGAGTCCACTGAAATGGGAGAGTTTGAGTACTGCTTATTTAAATACATGAATATTTCCATCTGTTTTTTATCTTAAAAACTTTGACCTAACAAGTGATATGAGAGTCCAAGGATTTTGACCTTCTTTTAAAAAAATACACAAATATTTAATTCTGTTACTTTCAGAATATGCCTTAGAAGATCTAATCTAAAGTGAAAGTAGAGAGTAGAGTAAGTTCAATTAGCAGAAACACACTTGGTAATTTCAATATCAGATGAAATGCTAAGAAATCACATTAAGACAAAAAGAATAGAAGCATTGCTGTCAGAAGAAGCATTATGTATTTACTTAATACGATTAGGCATTTTCTTTAGGATATCACAACAATTCAATATATGTAAATATTTTTAAATTTTTCTAGTAACAATCATTTTAATCTTAATATTTTATTTTATTTCACTTTTTGAGACAGGATTTTGCTCTGTTGCCCAGGCTGAAGTACAGTGGTGTGATCACAGCTCACTGTAGCTTTGACCTCCCGGGCTCAAGCGATTTTCTCACCTCAGCCTCCCAGGTAGCTGGGATCAAAGGCATGTTCCACCATATTCAACTAATTTTTTTATTATTATTTGTAGAGACAGGATCTTGTTATGTTGCCAGGGCTGGTCATGAACTCCTGGCCTCAGACAATCCTGCCACCTTGGCCTACCAAAGTGATGGGATTACAGGCATGAGCCACCATGCCCCGGTAATCTTAATATTTTTAAAACATAATTATAAAAGAATCTCATCTCAAAAGTATTTTTCCTGCACGTGCTTCTCACTTGAGACACTAAATGACAACTACAAAGCAACTTACCAAAAGTCATTTCATAGGATAGTCAAATAAAAGCATCATCACTGCTGTTACATAATTGCAATGTGCTTCTCTTTCTTTATAAAAAGAATTCTTTGGGAACTCAGAATAAAGCTAATTTTTGCCACCAAGCTCTGACAAGACATCTAAATCTTATTCTGAAATTGCTGGTTCAGGGTTGGACTACTTTCGAAAAAAAAAATCTGCCAATCAAGTTAAAATGTGTGGTGGCCTGTCAATCCTTGTCCAGATGCAATCAGAAGAAAATGACCTACAGCATTTCCATTTGTACAGCGAGAATTTAAAGGCCTGTCACAAAAGGTGAAAGGCTATTTCATTAAGCCTTCGCTGACAGAGAAAGGAGACCCGCTTGATTGGAGTTCAGCCCATAAATAATGTTGTTCTGGAAGGAAACAGTGGTAATTGTGCCCTAGGACTAAAAAGAAATTAGGGCAGACATCCTAAATATAAAGAAACAGGCCTACATTATAACAATTTGCTTTACATTGCTTTTGTTTGTTTGTTTTTAGAATAACATTTTGGTAGGCCTCCCAGACAGTTTTAACTTTTGGCATGTGTATGAGGTTACGTATTTTAGGGTTATAGTAAAATAAAGTTAACATAATTGTTTGGAAAGTAAAAATCTTGTTTATCTTGTATATTCTTTTTTTTTTTTTTTACTGTACTTCAGGTTCTGGGGTACATGTGCAGATCATGCAAGATTGTTGCATAGGTACATACATGGCAAGGTCAAGGTGGTTTTCTACCTTCATTCCTCCATCACCTATATCTGGTATATTTTGATAGAGATAGGGGATTTAGCATGTTCCATACATTACTGGTGAAAGCACAGACTGGTGCCATATGACCTAGTAATCTAAGTACATTGGTTCCATAAATGCAGCAATTCTACTATAATATGAACCGGCACGATGACCTCCCACTGAGTTCTTATTTGTGAGGTATTGGAATTGATAGAAGTTAGACATAATGCGATAATATGGTTGTCCATACCTGGAAGAGTAGATAGGCAAAAACTAGCCATTGCATACCAATGAGTACTTTGCAATGTCATAACTATATGACTGGAACCTAAAACATACTACTTAATTCCAGGAAGGTGTTGGTGAAGAACTGCTTGAACCATACCCTAAAACACTGACAGAGTGAGATCAGGTAAAAATTGAAAAGAAGAAAAACTGACAAGGATGAAAACAAATGATAGGCACCTCAAAAGATAATTATTTGAATTTCAGAGAATCAAAGAAATATCTATGAGAAAAATCAATAAAGCCCTGAAATTATTTTCCCAAAATGGCTCCACAATCAAGCTGTGTATACCAGCAGGGGGAAAAATAACTCATGCCTATAGGGGGTTGGAGGAATCAATGCTGGATTTACATAATTTTGTTCTAATATATGATGGCAACAATATTTTTAAGTATTAGCTGAACTTAATTTTGAGTCCATTTAAGGATGATAACCTAAATGAGTTTTTGTTTAAATCATTTAATATACATTTTAGTCTGTATTTCAATAAAATTTATTTTTTGTAGACTTTTTCTACTTCTGATTATCCTGGAATACTAATGAATGCCTGTACTCCTCCCAAAATCCATTACTCCACTCCTTCTGTTAAAGGTGTCTCTGTTTCTTCCACCTTGACAGGTGTTTTTCCCTGCTACTATCTCCTCAGGACCTCAACACTATTCTCCCTATTTCTCTAGTGTAAAAATGCCTTCTGTTTCTTTTAAAGAGAGACTCAAAGCAGAGCTTTGTGGGCCCCTGTGAATACAGATCTTCCTTCTAACCTCAGCCATACCCTTATTAGAGTTCACAGCCATGCTAGGAAGCAATCTAAGTAAGGGATGGGGCAGGGGCAGACTTAGTATACAAATATTAATCTCTTAAATCTGGGTACCAACTCCTGTCTTTCATACATTTACCTCTTGTGTTCTCACTCCAATAATTTTTGTTGCAACTGATATATTGAATATATTGACCCAATCACATTTCAGTGTTCTTCACCATTTTTACATTCTTATTTTTATCATTTTCTCAAATTACTTGCCTATTAAAAAACTAAGTACCTCCAAACACTTTGATTCTTATTAACCTCCGTTGCACTCACTAGACAAAATTCTCACCTGATTTTAATTCATCTCTTGCCAAATCATGTTTGTCCTCAAGCAGTTATATAAGACAGAGAAACTAACCAATATGATCTAATCAATCCCACTTTAATTGTGTGAGCATAATCCCAAGGAATCCTCTGTAATTTCTGGTAAACCTACAATACCATTGGACAAATTACTTTCTCACTCTTTGAGAGTATTATTTTATGCTTTGTCTCTCAACTAGATATCAACATCTTTTATGCCCTATTCTCTATATATCCACTGAGTTAACTTCTCAACAAAATAAAAAATAAATCATGAGAATATCTTCCTTTTTTATTTCTACTATCAGATGTACAAACCTACCTGGTCTGTACACACGTGGTCTCCATTGTCTCCTGTTAAAACAGTTGGCCTATGTGAGGTGCTCAGATATGAAGTGAACTCTTCCATTGGCACAGTGAGTTCCACTACCTTCTATGTATTTAAGAGTGTTTCCTTCCTCTCTCTCTCATACGTGATTAATCCTTACTTTCTACTAGACCATTTCTATCATCACATAGACATGCTGTCATTTTCCCCATGTTGATAAAAGAAAAATTAGAAATAGGCTTTCCTTAGCTATTAATTTCCCCAGTTTTGTGATTCCCTTTTTCATAGCGAAAATACTTAAATAATATGTTGATACTATTTTTAACTGTACTCATTTCAGAAGCTCTCCCAGCTCTTCGCTAAACATTAATGTAGCAAAGTTCTATTTAAAACTGTATTAGCATCAGTAGTGTTTCTTTATGCTAGTAGTAAACTATTTGTAAAAGAAATCAATAAAACAGCTCTGTTTACAATAGCTGCAAAAGTAGGATATCTAGAAATAAAGATTTCTACACTGAAAATTAGAAAAATTTGATGCAAAAAATTGAAGAGGATGCAACTAAATGGAACAATAACCCATGTTTAGGAATTGAAAAAATAAACATTGTTAAAATGTCCGTACTACCCAATACAATCTACATATTTGGTGCATGCCCTAGTGCAATATCAATGATATCCTACACAGAAACAGAAAAATATCCTAAAATTCATATGGAAACACAAAGGAACCCAAATAGTCAAGACAACTCTGAGCAAAAAGAACAAAGCTGTAGGCATTACATTACCTGACTGTAAGATATACTACAAAGCTATAAGAATCAAAACTGCATGGTACTGGCATAAAAACAGACATATAGACCAATGGAACAGAAAGAGACCCAGAAATAAATTCATGTACCTATAGCCAACTGATTTTCAACAAAGGTGTCAAAAACATATATTGCCAAAAAGAGTCTTTTCAATAAATGGGGCTGGGAAAATGTATATTTACATGCAGAGTAATCCTATTTGAACCTTATTTCACTCCATATATAAAAATCAACTCAAAATAGATTAAATACATAAATGTAAATCCTGAAATTGTAAAGCACTTGAAGAAAACATAGAGGGATGCTCCATGACATTAATCTGGGCAATTATTTTTTGGAAATGACCCCAAAAGCATAGGCAGCAAAGAAAAAATAAACAAATAGGTTTACATAAAACTAAAAAGTTTCTGCACATCCAAGGAAACAATCAATAAAGAGACAACCTACAGAATGGCAGAAAACATTTGCAAACTACTTTTCTCAAAACGTGTTAATATCCAGAATATATATTAACAGCAAAAAAAAAAATTCAAATAACTCAATTATAAAATGGGCAAAGAATCTTAATAGAGACTTCTTAAAAGAAGACAAATGACCAAAAAGTATATGAAAGTATTTTAATGCCAGTAATCAAGACCACAATGAGATACCACCTTATTCTAGTAGTTAGAATTGTTACTACGAAAAGATGAAAGAAAACAAGCGTTGATAAAGATATGGACAAAAGGGAAAAGTTACACACTGCTGGTAGGATTTTCAGTTCATACAGCTACTATATAAAACAGTATGGAGGTTCCTGAAGATATTAAAAATAAAACTATCATGTGATACAGCAATCCCACTACCAGGCACATTTTTAAAGGAAATGAAATCAGTATGCTGAAGATATATCAGCACTCCCATGTTTATTGCAACACTACTTACGAATAGCCAAGATATGAAAGCAAACTAATCATCCAACACGGATGAATAAAGAAAATGTGGGATACATAGACAATAGAACACTATTCAGCCATAACAAAAAGAATGAAATCCTGTCATTGGCAACAACATGAAAGAACCTGGAAGACATCATGTTAAGTGAAATAAGCCAGACACAGAAAGACGCATACTGCATGTTCTCACTCATATGTGAAATGTTTTAAAAAAATAAAATAAAATAATGTATATTATAAAAGCAAAGAATAGAATAGTGGTTACCAGCCCTGGGGAAGGAAAAAGGGTGAGGAGGATGGGGAAAGGTTGTCCAACAGGTACAAAGTAACTATCAGATGGGTGGAATAAGTTCTGTTGTTTTATTGTATAGCAAAATGATTATGGTCAACAGTAAAGTATTATATATTACAAAATAACTAGAAGTGAAGCTTCGAATATTGTCATCACAAACAAATAATAAATGCATCATGAGATGGATACACTAGCTATCCAAATTGGATCATTATACAACATAATATGTATCAAAATATCAAATTGTACCCCATAAATATGTACAACTATAATGTGTCAATTAAATATTAAAATAGATTAAAAATAAAAAATCTATATTACAAACTTCTAGCTCTGACAGAGTAGCTTGCATAAGTTTAACTCTTCTACTAAGAACAAATAGAAAATGTTAATAAAGAAACATCTATTTGAAAAAAATCAGAGAACTACCAGGGCAGCCAGCACGTGACATCCAAGATCCAACAGAGAATGGAAGTACGTTGCTATTTCCCTTCAGGCATGTGAAAATTGCTAAGCAACGCATGAAAAGGAGATTGGAGTGGACTGGAGTATTACAAAGGTGCTTACATCTAAAACTTATGATGATATTTGAGAACAATGAAATCCACTGGTCACTTTTGAAGGATGCTAAGGAACCAAGTCATTATTTTGAAGCTACTAAAGGGAAAGACTTAAGCATGGTTCCTGCTTCTTTTATAAACTATTGTTTAGGGCAACAAAACAGGTGATAAAAGGAAAATTATCTATATAGATCTTACACAAATGGTGGCAGGTAAACAGAGTTCAGTTGCCTAAAGAAGACTCATAGGACCCAAAATGGTACTTTTTACACAGCTCCAATTTAAAAGAGAAGTAGGATATGTTGTATTAAATCATTAAAGTCAGTATGTAACCAAGTCCAAGCTCGTCCCACTTACTGCATGACAGCCAATAAGTCACGAGCCAACATGTTGGGTCAAGGAAGGTGACTTTATCTGGGAAGCCAGCAAACTGAGTAAATGGCAGACTAGTGTCCTAAAGAACATCTTAAGTTAGTATGAACTTCTGTCTCCTTCTTATGTTAATTAATAGAAGGGGGATGAGGAAGGGGTTGAGATCAAGAAGTGACCAATGGCCACAAACATCAGGACACCAGCAAGGGTCAAGGGAGGTTGTGAAACTTCTTGATTCTTTGAATGACACAAATCAGGTCACAATATTCCTATAAATCTTTAACATGACACTGTTACTTGTGTGAATACTTTCTTATTTCCTCAGAGGTTAATTTCAGGAAAGGGAGTCTTGTCATCATTTTTTTCTTTAAAGTTTAGCTGTAAACTAAATTCCTCCTATAATTAGCTGGTCTACGTGTAGAGATAAGCAGCATCTTTTAACCTAAAGGATATTACTGCAGGGAGTGTGGGACAAAATGGAGCCAGTCATGCTAAGCCTCCCTCCACTGCTACAAGTGTCTGCAAAAACTCTGAAAGCTTTCTCAAAGCAAGTAAGTTCAAAGAAGCCAGGCACCTTATTATTTATGAAGTGGTCTTGTAAAAGAAAAAAAAAATCCTGATTCTGATCTAACCTGTCTCAATCTAACTACCAGCTTTCGGGAAATACAGAAGACAAAGGAACGTGTTAAATAACACTATGTGGGTACAATTAGACAAAGACATCTTGTGGAAAACTGCAGGATAAAAGGATTCATTTTCTCCAACAAAAATTTGAAAGCAAAAAATGTTGGGCTACAGAGTAAATACATTTCAGAGCATATCAACCAATGGCAACTTGTGGATGTTATTTTGATTCTGGTTCAAATAAAATAACTTAGAGTAGTATACAAAAACAGAAGAAATTCAAACACAATATATATTTAATTACTTTTAAAAATTAGGTGTTATTCTTAAAAGAAACATGTGGAATAATGGTACAGCAGTTACATATTTTCAAACAACTTTATATTTTAAAGATACTGCCTTAGAATGTTAAGATTAAATGAGATAAAGCACATTTCCCAGCACAAAATCAGCACTCAATAGGTGACAATTATTATTTTTTTAAGGTGAGAGAATACAATAACCTCCAAAATCCTTTCTACTGTATTAAAATTTCTTAAATCATGCTACTTAAGGAAAAATAAAAGGAAGTTTTAAATATGTGCTAGACTGATGGTCAGAACTTCATCTGGATAGTAGCAATAACAGACCTACATCTTCCTAACATCCATATAGCTCACTTACTCAGATTTAAATTGGAAAAAGCAACCAATTTTAACTTGTTCAACAATTTAACAAATCGTTTTTTCTTCCTGTATTCAGAGTACAATTATGTAGAATCTTAAACTTGTAATGACATTGAAATAACATTTTTAATGTGATAATGATCATTTTGTATATTTTGAGGAATTCTACTTCATTTATGTTTGTTGTTTTACAAGTGGAGAGAAAATACCTTTGCCTAAAGCAGAACATTTAGCATGAACTGAGTTACTATTACTCTTATAAAAACCTGTAGAATAATATCTGCCCTCATTTTTATATGAGAGAAATAATCCTTGTAAAGAAAAAACATTCATATATCTATCTTATGTGAGGTAACACAGCAGACACACTTGTGATTTGAAGCATACAAAAGTTATAGATTCCGTACAATGAAAAATATTCAAAATGTATTATTTACTTCTGAGTTAGGCTTAACCATCTGGTATTCCTTATAATAAATGAATGGAAAGACATGTTTAATGAAATACTGGCATTTATAATTTTCTTTTGAAATAACACTATCAATGGTTTAACCAGATTTCAAAATTTCATTTAGATACTATGTTACAAAGGACCCCAATCTGATGTCTAGCTGGATTTTTAGGCAAGAAATTACTTAACAGGTACAATGTACACTACTTGGGTGATAGTTACATTAAAAGCCCAGACTTCAACACTAAACAGTAGATCCATCTAACAAAACTGCACTTGTATCCCTTAAATTTATACAAATAATTTTAAAAAACACATAAAAATGTGTTCCAAAAATAATCTAAGTATTAGGCTCTAAAACATTCCCTAAGATCTCAGCTTTCTGGTGCACACAACATGTATAATCCCTGAGACTGGGAATATGATGGATTTTGCTCCTGTGATTAGATAGTGTTATTTGTCACAGTTGGCATTAAGAAACAGAGATTATTCAGATGAGCCTAATCTCATCACATGAGCCCTCTAAACATGGGTCTCGAGGTCAGAGTCAGAGTAATTCAGAGATTTAAACAAAGAGAAAAGATGCTCCACTTCTGGCTTTGATGATGGAGGGAGCTGCACTGCAAAGAGAGAAAGAAGACACTTGGAACTCAGAGTGGCCACTAGGAGCTGAGAGTGTCTCCTGGCCTACAGCCGGGAAGAAACTAAATTCTGACAAACTGAAGTACTTAGAAAAGAATCCTGAACTCCAGATGAGAATGTAGCCAGTGAACACGTTGGTTTCAGCCTTGTGATGCCCAGCCACACTGTGCCCAGACTTCTGACTTACAAAACTGAGCTAATAAATTCATTTTTTTAAGCCACTAAGTTTGTGAAAGTTTGTTACATCAAATTAGAATGTGAAAGGTATCTAATCTGAATTTGGTCACTCTTGAGAGTAAAAGGAAAACATGCTTCAAATTTCCAGGGGTAAAAGAATCAACAAGAAGTTTTCACTTCTGTTTTACTTCTATTTACAGGTGAAGTGTGGGGAAGAAAGAGAAAAGTGGAAAAAGAATGCTACCATTAAAGCTTACTAAAATGAGACATGTAAAATATGGAGTTTTGAAGTTTTAAAAATATTTTAAAACTTCTTTTAAAATCGAGACTCTTGCTAACTGAAAGAATAGATGCATTTTTAGGGTTGCTAATGACTCAGCCAATAAGTGCTTTTTCTGTACAACTCTACTGTGAACAACTCTACCTAACAGATTTCTTTGTGAGTCTGTATTTCAGAGGTAGTTTCCCTGATTTCTGGGGAGAATTAGGAGTTTAGCAAAGAGTTTTAATATTAGACTACTTTGAAGATTTGACTCTTTGAAAATCTGTTTTCTTATTTGTAAAATTAGGATAATATAATTGGCTTCAATCAGGTGACTGTGAAGATTAAATGACATAATGTATCTAAAACCCCACCCACAGTGCTTGAAACATAATAAGCAGCTCTTAAAGGGTAGCTATAATAATTAGAAAGAGATGTCTATCATACACAGAAGATTTTTTAGGATGGTAACATTTTATGAGAGAAGTTTTTTGGTTGTTGTTTTTTCTTCCTAATTAATTCACCTAGGATGCAGTGTTTAATTAAGCTTTTTACTAACATGCTTCAATCTTTAATATGTGCTTCTTTATTCTGCTATAAATTTTAACAGCAAAATAAAAGCTTTCACGAAGAAAAGAAGACCAATAGATCTGGTAAGATATAAATACAAAGGAATGCTAAAATTCTATAAGTAGAAAATCATGTATCTTTTTAAAAATTACCTATAAGTTAGCATATTCTGAAATATCTTTGTTCTTCAAAATTGTAAACATATTTTTCTATGTGCGCTCTGAGGATGAGTATTTGGCAAAGCTACAATTGCATCAATGATTATATTATTATCTGTGGAGGGCAGTAGTGCTTTCAGAGCCTTTTGAGGACGGGCAGTTCCTAATACATAGCTATGGACTGCATTCTGTAGCAATTTGTGCTGAATGGCTTCCTAGAATTTCAAAGTTGGGCCTTTCTTCTTTCAAGTTTAATTTTCCTTGAAGAGGTTAGAAGTTACTAGGTAAGATCAAAGGGTGAAATGATTGGGTGTGCTGTGTACTGGAGGAGATGTATGGCAGATTGAATGCTTCTCCTGGGGCTCCAGGGTGATTTCTCGGAGTAAGCAGTTCTTTTGTTCTTAGCTGCGTTTTCCAAATGCCAAGTGGGTAGGACTAGACTCTAGCGGGTAAAGTCCCTGCGGCCTATCTCTTAAGAAGTTTCAGTGCAAAGGTAAAGTTTTACCTAAGGAGGGCATCATCAAAAACACCATTTGATGGTGAAAAACTCTTTAAATAGTTTTCAAGACTATGCATGCAATAAAGTAATTTTTTTCTAAGAGTGTATAGCAGCAGTCCCCAATCTGGGGTTTGGGAACCCCTGGTGTACAGAATGTATACAGGGGTTTTGTGAGGACAAGAATGTATTTTGCTAGTCTGCTCAAGCATTGGCAACCAAAATGTAAAAGGTATTATGGTGTACTAGTGATTTGTTTATTGTTAAACACAGTTTATCTCCTGGTGCAAGGATAATTCTATTTCTGCTTTGGACTATATTTAGGGACCTATAGGGATATGAGTGTTCCTCAAAAGGTAATAAAACTTAATTTAGTAAAGCTGTATTTTTATAAAGTCTAAAAGAGATCTTAATCCATACATTTAATGTTATGTTTCTATCTCATCTTCCTCCAATTATCTTTTAAGTCTGCTGAAGTGTTCTTGTCTACAAGTTTGTCCATGTTACTCTTGGTTTAAATCAAAATAGGTTTAGCATGTGTTCACATTCCCAAATACACTTCTGTTTATTTTCTGTCTTTCTCTCCCTTTATTTTCTCTTCCCCCTTTCTGTTTATGTACACCATATATAATTCTCATTATACATAACTATATACAGTCAACTGTCTGTATCTGTGGGTTTTAAATCTGTGGATTCAACCAACTGCAGATCAAAAATACTTGAAAAAATATGTATATACTGAACATGTACAGACTTTTAAAATTGTAGTCATTATTCTCTAGACAACACAGTATAACAACTATGTACTTAGCATTACATTTTATTGTGTTTTATAAGTAATCTAGAGATGATTTAAAGTATACTGGAGGTTGTGCACAGGCTACATGTAAATATTATGCCTTTCTTAAGTTTTATAATGTTTTACTTTGTTTATATGTATATATAATGGAAAATTTTCTAAGTCATTATATATATTTATGCAGCGTCATTTTTAACAGCTGTGAAAAACTTCATTGTATAGCAGATTTCACAGCTTTCTGTATTGACTTATATTACCAATGCATTTTTTGATTTAAGGAAGCTCATCCAGAGAGAGAGAAGTAAATGTTGAATCTATCAAATATAGTAGTGTATTCATAGCAACGACACAATTAATATTATTGAGAGAACTTGGTTAACTTGTCTCAGGAAAAGCTACTTTTTTTTTCCCACTTTTCTTTTTGTTCAAGAGGTACATTTGCACATTTGTTATATCAGTAAATTGTATGTCTCTGGGATTTGGTATATAAATGATTTCATCACCCAGGTAGTGAGCATAGTACCTGGCAGGTACTTTTTCAGCCCTCACCTCCCTGCCAACCTCCTCCCTCAGGGAGGCTGTGGTGCCTATTGCTACCATATTTGTGCCCATGTGTACTCAATATTTAGTTCCCACTTATAAGTGAGAACATGTGGCATTTCATTTTCTGTTCCTGAGTACATTATCTTAAGATGATGGCCTCCAGCTGCACCCATGTGGCTACAAAGGATATAAATTCATTCTTTTTTTTTTTTTGACTGCACAGCTTTCCATGGTGTATATGTACCACATTTTCTTTATCTACTCCCCCATTGATGAGCAACTAGGCTGATTCCATATCTTTGCTATTATAGATAGTGCTACAGTGAATATATGGGTGCATATATCTTTTTGGTAGAACAATTTATATTCCTTTGGGTATATACCCAGTAATGAGATTACTGGGTCAAACGATAGCTCTGTTTTAAGTTCTTTGAGAAAGTACATTGCATTCCAAAGTGGCTGAACTAATTTATATTCCCACAAGCAGTATAGAAGTGTTGCCTTTTCTCTGCAACTTCATCCACATCTGTTATTTTTTGACTTTCTGATAATAGCTATTCTGACTGGTATGAGATAGTGCCCCATGGTTTTGAATTGCGTATCTCTAATGAACACTAATGTCGAACATTTTTTCATATGTTTGTTGGCATGTAAGGCAGGTCTGGTGGTAACAAATTCCCTACATTTGCTTTTATGAAAAAGATTATATTTCTCCTACAATTGTGAAGTTTAGTTTGGTTGGCAATTAAATTCTTGGTTCGAATTTCTTTTCTTTAAGGATGCTGAATATAGGCCTCCAATCTTTTCTGACTTATATGGTTTCTGCTTAAAGGTCCACTGTTAGCCCAGTGGGATTCCTTTATTTTTACATGCTTAGTGCATTTTCAGTTTCCATGTAATGCATGTACTGTTACACATGGATTAAATAAGAAACAGATGTTTGAAACCATCTTTTTCACAGTGTCTATAAAATGGGATTGAAGAAAATAGGAAAAACTCTTCACCCAACACCACTTCTTAATGATCACATGAAACCACATATCAGGGTATTATATACAAATAGGACCATGTTAGGCTCAGTCTCTGCCCAGTCTCTCTAGCTGCCTTTAAGATTTTTTCTTTCACATTGATCTTGGAGAATCTGACGATTAGGTGTCTGGACATGGGCATCTTTTATATGGTCTCACAGGGATTTTCTGAATTTCCTGAATTTGTATATCACCCTCTCTAGTGAGGTTGGGAAAATATTCACGGACAATATATTCAAATACGTTTTCCAAGTTGTTTGTACTCTCTCCGTTTCTTTCAGAAATGCCAATGTGTTGTAAGTCTGGTCTTTTTAAATAATCCTATATTTTTTAGAGGTTTTGGTAAATTTTAACCCTTTTCTCATTTGGGAAAAAAAAGTACAGCTCATTGCCAGCACTCGTTTAATTTTACATAAATACGCTCTTTAAGGCTAAAGCAAATCTAACTGATTTTCCAGGTGAAAATAAAATATTAAAACTGTTCTTGGGGTTATTTCTAAACAGCTAGCATCAGAATCATCTGAATCATCACAATCATCTATTTCAGAAAAATCAGATTCATCAAATGAAACTGTTGGAGAACAATATTAATGTCATGCATAGGAATGCTATGATTTCTAGGATTCAAAATTTTCAGCAATTGAGAATTACTGGCAACAGTACTCCAATGGGGCTGCTGGAAAAAGCACTCTGACGGGATGGCAGCAGGCCTGCAGGCAAGTGCATGAGGCGTTTGTGGGGAACCGCAGGCAAGCGCACACCAACAGGGCTATAGGGTTGGGGCACAGCCGAGTGTGCAGCAGTGGGCGGCCATGGGCACATATACACTGGTAGGGCAATGGGTGAAGGCTCTCAGTGAATGTGTGCTGGTAGGTGAAGGTGGCAAGCGGTGGCAGGACAGCAGGGGTCCACCTGCAAAAGCATTCCAATAGGAAGTAGGGGGCAGCCAGCATAAGAGCTATGGCAGTGGCCATGGGCAAGTGTTTATGTCAGGGCAGTTGAGGCTGAACTGCAAGCAGGTGTGACCAGGAAGGGACCCTCAGAGAGCCTAACAGACAGGGGAGTATTCACATAAGACTGGCCCAATTCTGTGGGCAAGACAGCCCTACTCCTTCCAGGACCAGCAGCTAACAAATGCGAAAGTCACCTTTAAGAGTATGGTGAGACTTAAGGGTTGGGCACCCATGGCCATGCTCCACTGCCACCATTCCCATGCCAAACACTCTGGGCTCCATGAAAACTGGACTTCTGTCTTTGCCACCTCTTTGGGCAGTTCTCTCTGCCAACTAAAATATCCATAGGGATTGTAGGGTCTCCCACAGCTAGGGTCCCAGAGATCCCTGGTGAGAGTGGCCCGCTCATGCCTATTTCATTCACCTCTTCCCTAGGAGCTTCCTGGGGCCAGGAAAGAGTTCTGGCACTTGGCAACCCCATGCAGAGTTCCCAGCTTTCTCCCCTTTCAGCCCAGGTTCTGCATCCTCCATCCATCTACTCTCAGTGTCTTTTCCCAAAGGTCTGTTTGAAATGTGCCAGTCTAATTGATGGTCTGGGCTCTTTTGGTGGAAGAGTTTCTTCCTGGCTACATCAAATCAGCCATTATGGCTCTTCCCTCCTCCACCATTTCATATAAGGAACTTGAGCATTCTCAAATTTTGTTATCCATGAGGTATTCCTGGAACCAATCCCCCACAAATACCAAGGAGCAACTCTATAGTCCAAGTTGGGGTCATTGTACCAAAAGACGTCAATTGAGTCTTTACTTGATATTTTCATAATTTTGCTACGGCCAACAAATATCGTATCCTAAGACTTATTTTGTTTTCTGAATTGTGTCTGCATCTACATTTTTTACCTTATATTTTAGTCCAGGGTGTTCACTGTGTTCATTAAACATATTTTGTTCTGTGTCCAGCACTGTACTGTAGACCCATAGCTGCTTTTTATATGATGATAATAACACAAACTTAATGACATGAGGATAGGATAAGCAAAATATCCTTTGGCCTTTAAACCTGTCTCTGAAGACTCTCCTAGCATTATAGCCTTTAGCAAATGAACCCCAAACCTGTTTCCTAATCTATAACTTTTCTACCTTAGAGGCAATTTTGTAGAATTAATAACATGTGAATCACTTTGAAATCCACAGATAAAAATTCCTCTCTAAATTCTAAGGATTGGTTTAATTATACCATAGGGGACATTTGGGTTTATGTTAGAAAGTATACATATTTATAGCTTTTTATTTTAATGCTGGCTATTTTAGCTGAATAAGCTATTTTTACTGCTGAAGATGCTTGGTATTATTTTGTTAGTAATTTTAAAAGGTATAAATAGTTTACTATAGCACTTAAACCCTAAGGTCAAATATGTCTCACACATAAAAGGGATGAATGTATTATCAATCCTTTTTAATGAAATAGCTTATATCATTAGTGTACTGCCGCCTTCTTAGTCCATGAATAGAGATTCATTTAAGTAAAGAGCCTAACGTGGCCCTATTTGTATATAATACCCTGATATGTGACTTCATGTGATCATTAAGAAGTGGTGTTGGGTGAAGAGTTTTTCCTATTTTCTTCAATCCCATTTTATAAACACTGTGAAAAAGATGGTTTCAAACATCTGTTTCTTATTTAATCCATGCGTAACAATACACCCATTACATGGAAGCTGAAAATGCACTAAGCATGTAAAAATAAATTATACTTCTATTTTTATAGCACCTCAATCTACTGAGGCAGTCAGAAAATAAGCCGGTCATTTAAACCCAAGTAGTTCTATAAGAGGGGTTTGAACACAGTGCTAATAAAGATCATGAAGAAAGGAACTCTCTTTGGGGTCTAAAAAATTTCAAAGTGGAAATGTTTGACTTGGAACTGGAGAGAGTAAAAGTTATGTGTGTGTCTGAGGAAAACAGGAATCACATATCACAATTTCAAGAAAATAATTTATCCCTGATTTTGTTTAAACAGAGAGGAAGGTCATCCACATAGTTGAGTTTAATGAATTTCTTAGTATTACACATGTCCTCTGCCTTTGCCTCTTTACACCAGACATGTGAATCTAGAAACTCACATATGTATACTATGCTGTAACACTCATGGGTATTTGCTTTCCATGGCTATTTCGCCCCTTCCTCCTACTTGACAACAAAGTCTGCCTTACATGATGGAGACTGAAATGGCATATATTCCTGCCCCTAGCCACTCTTGCTGCTAAATGATGTGGGTGAAAACAAAAACAAACAAAACCCCATATCTACTTGACATGGGTTATGTGTAGATGTGACATCTGCATTCCCTGAATCTCACTATGAGAATGAGAATAGCCCTGAGGATAAAATGTCAGTACTCACGTGTGGAAGATAATTTTGGTAAAAGCTTGAGTATTTAATGACATCAGTAAATGTCTAAACAGATCCTGGAAACTCTTCTTTCCAGGCTCCTTGGTAAGTAAGATAAGTACTATACTTTCTGTCAAAACTAATACTAACAGACAGATATATTTATTAATACATATTCTCTATGACAATTTACTAGATGATTTTATGAGGTTAATCACAAATGGTTTGACTGATATATTTTAGAGTATATATTTAACATATAGCATTAGCAATAGGATTAACACATAGCTAATATTTTAAAAGAACATTTGATGAGTAAATATATTTACAGATTCTAAAGAATAACACATGGTTATTGTTATTTTTAGTATTTGATTGCCAACAACGACTCACAGGACCAAAATGCTATGGCTTATGGATCTTCAGTTTACTTGGTGAAAAGGATATAATATGGCACTGGCATTAAAACCAGGCTATGCATTACTGCCAAAGACTGTCTGACAATAGGGTCTGAAGAGGCTAGATTCCAGCACCAATTTTCCTGCCCCTGTAAAAGCCATCGCAAGACATACTTCTCAGGAACCAGTTGTTTGTACACAGAGCACCTTGAAACCAAGAAACCCAAATAGAGTCTGAGCTGGGACTTCTTATATTCTGTTGTTCACATAGGCATATTCTTGCTGTGTAATCAGCTCTAATGTCAGGGTCCTCTGATGATGCCTTGGGGGATTGGTGGGGAGCAGTGTCTCTTCTAAACCAAATGTAAATCATCACACTCTATGCAATCAGTAAACCATGCTGACCAGTTGGTACAAACTTTCAAAACCCCCCTTAAATTCATTGTTACAAACCAACGCTATTAATCAATATGTTTAATGTTTTAGCCATTCGTCAGTGTTGGGCAGGTGCATGTCTTACTCAGCAAAACAGCTGAAACCAATTTCAGGCCTGCTGGAATTAAGCTTCACAGCACAAGATACATGACAAGGTCCACAATTAAAATTTTACCTAAAACAAATTATATGTACAATATACGTATCTGTAAACAATAGGTTGTCTTGAGATAAGTTATCTTAAAACATTCTGTAAAGCAAATTTAATTTTTTTTTCAGAAGAAAACCTGTTAGAGAAGAAGAACTATACAAATGTAAACTACTACTATTAACTGCTACTTGGTATACTATAGCTAGTCCACATACATTTTGGTCTTAGGACCACTTTACACTCTTAAGTATTATTGAAGTTTCTCAAAAAGCTTTTTTCTCATGTGTGGCAGTATATGTGTTAATATTTACCATATTAGAAATTAAAACTCAAATGTAAAAATATTTTTGAAAGAATTATGTTTAGCAACACCAAACATTAGTCCAAGGGTAGCATTGCTTTACATTTTTGCAAATGTTTTAAATGTTTAGCCTAATAGAAGACAGGTGGATTCTCGTATATGCTTCTATCTTCAATCTGATATGCTGCTTTGGTAGAGGTAAGTATATGAACAAAATATTGCCTCTCATACATAGGTTTTTGGAAAAGAAATAAATATTTTAATAGCCATATAATTTTTGATACTCTTCTTTAATACTGCACTGAAACTTCACAAGTGACTGCTCCATAAAAGTCGGCAGCAATGTGAAATTTGAAAGCCTATCAATAGACTCCTGGTACTCTGTTACATCTGACATTTTTAATGTATCTTTTATGTATATGATTTTACATTGGTCATTGGAAAACATTGGTTCACTGATATTTCATTATATAATATAAAAATTATAGGCCAGGTGCAGTGGCTCATGCCTATAATCCCAGCATTTTGGGAGGCCAAGGCAGGGAGATCACCTGAGGTCAAGAGTTCAAAACCAGCCTGATCAACATGGAGAAACCCCATCTCTACTAAAAATACAAAATTAGCTGGGTATGGTGGCACGTGTAATCCCAGCTACTCAGGAGGCTGAGGGAGGAGAATCACTTGAACTCAGGAGGTAGAGGTTGCAGTGAGCCAAGAGCAGTCTCATCAGAAAAGTCTAGGTATTGGGAAGCTGTGAAGCTTATGGAAGCTTCCAATTAAAAAGTTTCTAAAATTTGAATTTTTGCATAAAATCTCAAAATGATTCATTGGCAACAAATATTGCCAGGTTTTATTTTTATTTTTTTGAAGTTGTGGGCTCACTTTGATCATTTTGAGCCCTCCAAGTCAACATCTTTCAATGTCTTCCAAATACCCAAGTTTGAATAACCATTACTTATCTGTCAGTAGTACTTTCAGGCAAAAATAATGTTCCACGAGAAAAGCAAAACAAGCGCTTCAGCTCTCAAAATACCACACAAATGCTTTTACTTGAGATAATCATTGTACTTCAATACATGGCAAAAGTGCTTTGGGTTTACTTCCCATTTTAACACACAAAATGTTGAAAGATATTGACATGGTTAGGCTTTGTCTCCCCACCCAAATCTCATCTTGAATTGTAATCTCCGCAAAACCCATAATCTACATGTGTCAAGGGAGAGACCAGGTAAAAGTAATTGAATCACAGGGGCAGTTTCCCCCATGCTGTTCTTGCGATAGTGCATGAATTCTAATAAGATCTGATGGTTTCATAAAGGGCTCTTCCCCCTTCAGTTGGCCCTTCTCCTTCCTGCTGCCTTGTAAATAAGATGCCTTGCTTCCCCTTCATCTTCCACCATGATTGTAAGCTTCCTGAGACCTGCCAGCCATGCTGAACTGTGAGTCAATTCAACCCCTTTCCTTTATAAATTACCCAGTCTTGGGCATGTCTTTATAGCATGAAAATTGACTAATATATATAATCAAGATTTTTATAAAATTAATATTTTCCTACTTTTTCCAGGACATTCTTAAGTGAAACCAGAAATTTTTTTTAGTACTGTGCATATGCTTTGGTGCCACGTCCATGATTTGTCCTGAGGTGCCAGCACTTTTATCTACTGTTGCTTTTGTTATTTCCATACAAATATTAACACAGTGAAAAAGACAAATAATTTTTTGCATTGTGTTCTTTTTTGAAGTCACAGATTACTTGTAAAGGACTCATCAATGCCTATGATTCTGTGGACCATATTTCGAGGGCCATGTGCCTAAAGAGAGAAGTCTAAAGTCTGATTCTGAAAACATGGATTCAAGTTCTGAGTCTATAGTTTTCTAGCTATCATGTGCGAATCAATGAGCCATTTGGGGGGACGTGTTTTTTCTCAAAGTTAATAGCTTCAATGTTAAGGACAAAATGATATAATGTAAAGGAACATTTTATGTGAATTAAAACAATATTTTGGAAGTATATTTTAGTTATTACCACCACCACTGTCTTTGCATGAATACATAAAGCAGATAATAGTGTATCTTTAATATATAGACATGCCAGTGTTGTATGTTGGCAATACAATGTTATATAACACATTTTATGTAAACACCTAAACAACCAAGTTTGAAAGGATCACACAACTCCCTTTATTTTTTACACTGTTGATGTGTTAGTAACTAACACCTTTCGCATCCCTGTATCATTTGAAATATCTGGAGGTTATAAACAGTCCATTATCAGAAATAAAACATGACTTTCAAAAGGTCATTATTATACACATTGAACTAGCAACACATCAGTCTCTGAAAGCCTACCTAGAAGAAGAACTATATGGAGTTCCTCTTTTCTGGTTTTTCTTTCTTCTTCTGTTTCATAATTATGCCTTAGCCTGTTTGCCCGTCTACCTTTCATCAGGAACCTCACCTCTTATTCAGCTCACTTCATTTGCTTTCTTCTTGGTGGAGAAGCATTCATGTATTTAGGGTCCTTTCTCAAAGTAAAATGTCTCCTAGACTAAGGCATCTTAAACTTTAGATGCATAAGAAACACCTGGAAAAAATTTTAAACCAATTAATCCTTGGGATTCTCCCCAGCCCCATGAGATTCTGACTCCTCAGATAGGACTTGTGAATTTGTATTTGTAAAACATCTCAGTTTATATTGATGTTGCTAATCTCAGGACCACATTTTTAGTAGCACTGTACTAGACAGACTTTCTCCTTCTAATATAGAACACCTTAAAATACACGTCAGGTGTCTTAAAATGCTAACACAGTCATGATCTCTTTGTCTTACCAAGATCAACTGGCATATAGGGCAGGGAAGCAGATGAAATCCACATTCCAGATCCTTTTAAAAAGCAGACTCAAAGGGATAAATTTACATTTGGCCATAAATGAATTAAGGTGATAGCTCGCTTATTAAACAACTGATTATAATTAATTTAATTTTCCCTTTGTCTTCTTCTAAAGTCTCTAGTAGGCTCATGGCTAGACCCAATTAATTGACAGAGGATGGCAAAGTTTCTGTTGACTAATTTTCCTCTCCTTGCATTTTTGTTCCTTCATATTTGTTTAATAGGTTGCATATTTCAAGGCTTGAATTTGTAGAAATTATCCCGTTGACTTCATGTTAGTGAAGTAATTAGTAATCTAGTGATAAACCATTTTCACAAGTGTATTCTTCTAGAAGAAAACTAACATTTCTAAATGTATCAATGGACAGAAATCAAATATCTGTAAAAAATCTTTGTCAGAGGAGAACTTGAGTGGCTCAGTTCTTCCAATAGCCTTTTAATTTGGAAAGAAGTCTTTGGGGAGCTAGTTATGAATGTTCACGTGATAGTCTGTAAAAATGTATTGATGAATTAAAACAAGTGATTATTTTTGAAAACATAAAGCTCAAATTGGTAATTGAAACTAACTTTCCACTAGAAAAACTATGCCAAAAGATCTAGCCCATCTTGCTGAGAATTTTTATGTGAGAATACAGCACAAAATGCCAATGACGTCTATGAATGAGATGCAATCATGCAAGGGTGAGGTTGGGGGAGAGGAGTAGAGAAACAGTAGTTATTTACTAAAAAATGTTTTAATAACGGGGCTTGTACTAAGTGATGTTATTTGAAATTCCCTCAAAATCAATGATATTTTGAATACTGGGATGTAGCTATGAACATAGTATTGTATAAATATTCAAGATAATGTGTAAAGGTGATGGATGAGATCAAGCATTCTCTTTACATATTTGAGAAAACTTACCTGATGCCAATGAATTACTTCTTTCTGGGCTTTAATTATCTCATTTATCCAATAACTATAAAATGTAGAGAGTTTTTATATTTCATTTTTTATAACCAGGTATTGCATATACATGCACTTCTAGAATAAAGACTTTTAAATGCCTTAATGTTATAGCTTTCTTATATCTTCTTTGTAAGGTGAGATCAGCAAATACTTTTGGGAAAAGGAGACACATGAGGTAAGTCTACGTGGATTAATTGGACTAAATTGTATGAGGAAAGGAATAGGGTATCCCAAAGCAGAAATCACAGAGAATATGTTATAATCTTTAGTTCATTCTTAATGTTACTGGGAAGTGCAGGAATCCTTGGTTTTTAGTCTTACTTGGGAGAAATAATTTTGCCAAGTGACTAATTTAGCCAAAAAAAAAAAAAAAAAAAGAGAATTTATTGAAAGAAAATAGAGAGCAGAGAGTTTATATAAAGAGAAACAGTACGCTCTGAAAGATGAGGCAATGTGGATTGCTGAAAGGGAATGAGCCAGCAGTACTCCAAGAGTGCTGCACTGAGTTTCTATGATGTCCGATTTTTTATTGGAGTTCTTGCTCTGTTTTAAGTCTCCACATTTTTTTGTCTAGTTTTCCCACTACTGCCTTAAGTCCTCACCTTTTCTCCACCTAGTTCTCACCCCAGGCTTGTGGGGCCCTCACTTACTATTAGTTGATGTGCATATGTGGGCCTGGTGTTAGATATGAATTTTGCCTGCATATCTCTTAGAAATTTCCCCATTTGCCCTCTTCCCCTGTAGTAGTCAATTTTCATGCTTCTATAAACAACCGCCTGAGACTGGGTAATTTACAAGGGAAAGAGGTTTAATTGACTCACAGTTCAGCATGGCTGGTGAGGCCTCAGGAAACTTACAATCATGGCAGAAGGTGAGGAGGAAGTAAGGGAACTTTTTCACAAGGTGGCAGGAAGGAGAAGTTCCCAGCAAAGAAGGAAGATCCCTTATAAACCAATCAGATTTCACGAGAACTCACTCACTAACATGAGAACAGCATGGGGGAAACCGCCCCCATGATTTAATTACCTCCACCTGGTCTCTCCCTTGACACGTGAGGATTATGGGGATTATAGGTATTATAATTCGAGATGAGATTTGGGTGGGGACACAAAGCCTCACCATATCATCCCCCTTATCAGCATGTACCTAGCAATATTCTGACAGGTTAACTAAACAGTGAGAGATTACTGGGCATCTTAATGGGTGTTTCTTCCTGCATAGGTATTTCTCCTCCTCTCTGCTCATATCTAGCATGCAGATTTTGGGTAGTCTCTGGGATATGATATTTTCCAGACCTCCCTTTTCTCAAGGGCTCCCCTTCTCCTACACATGTCTAGCTATCTACCTACTCTAACATTAATACAGCATGGGAATCTAGGGTAATCTTATTTTAAATGTATGTTAAATCATGTCACTTCTCAAACATACTAATGACATCCCTTATTGCCAAAGGCAAAGTACTTACCATTCCTGTAAGCCCTATGGGTTTCTGCACTGGGTTTTTATGTCAGATTTTTTTCTTGAAGTTCCTGCTCTATTTTAAGTCTCCACCTTTTTTTTTTTTTTCTAGTTTTCCCACTACTGCCTTAAGTCCTTGCCTTTTCTCCACCTAGTTCTCATCCCAGGCTTGTTGGGGCCTCTCTTGTGATTAGTTGTTGTGTATGTGTGGACCTTGTGTTGGATACGAATTTTGCCAGCATATCTTTTAGGAATTTGTGTCATCTAACCCCCATTTACCTTACTTTCCCTATATTCCCTTTGCTCTAGCCACAAGGCCTTCTTGCTATTCCTCAAGCCACTGAAACTATCATGTTACTAGTTTTACATTTGCTGGACTTGCTGTCTAAAACAACCTTCCTCTATTTGTACATGTGGCTTGACCTTCTACCACTTACTCCCTGTGCTGTTTGCTCTAGTACTATCTCAGTGAGGATTTCCCAGACCACTATATATCAAATTTCAACACCTGTTCCCATTACATCTTATTGCTATCCCCTACTTCATCTTCACCCTTAGTAAATGTAATTGTTTTATTTATTGTCTACCTTCTCTCTACTATGTAAACTTCATGAGGAAAGATTTTTTTTCTCTGCTTCATTTGTGGGTTGCCTGGAAGAATAATTACAATAGAATAGGTAGTCAACTAGGCACTCAAACATTTATTGAATGAATGAAATAATAAATGAATGAACATATTTATGAAGTACTGTGTCTTCTAACATGAGCTCAAGTCAACAATTTGCTTTTAAGTTATTAGTATCAATTTCTAAATCAGAGGATTGCTTTTTTACCATTTGTTAATTATGTAATCACCAGCAAGATTTCAGAACTATTAATCCGCACTTTGTGACATGCTGCAAAATCTGCTTGAGTCCAAATACAACAATCTTTTCAAACTCTTTATTCCTTTTCTTCTAGCTATTGATGAATTGGATTACTTCTCAGGTAGAAAATCATAGGATTGTTTTAATTGGACTAAGAATATACTCAATGAACCAAAATTAACTCACATAATTGGTCTCAGGGTGCTTCTAAAAGTTGTATGTATGTATGTATGTATGTATGTATGTATGTATTTGCTGGCAATCTTATTTTACCATATGGCACAAATCACTTGTATTCAAAGGATATTTTAGGCCAAATATTTCAATCTTAACAAATTAAATGTATTTTTGGCCAAATATTTCAATCTCAACAGATTAAATGTATTTTGTAATTGCATCAACTCAATTAAAATTAATTAAACTCAGGATTTTTTAAATAAATAGATACTGAACCCTAGATAACACATCTCCTTTCAAGAATCATGAACAAAGGGAAACGTGAGCCTGATAATGTGTCAAACAATCATAAGTACCATTTTTAATACCATATCCAGATATGTATTACAAAGGAAGCATGTAGCATTTGCTTCTTCCTGAGCTCTCCTGAATCAGTCAAAACTTACAGCTTCTCTTGATTTAAAGAAAAAGTTTTAAATTAAAAACTAAGTCTTCACGGAACTATGAAAAACAATATGATATACCATGGTTGGTTTACATAATCTTACTTTTTAGTATAAGCCATGTTTGTTATTTTAGAATTGAATACACTAAACAAAATACCAACTATTTGTGTAATTCTCTATACTCTTCCATTTTTATATTATATACATAAATGAATATAGATAACATAGAACAAGCAAAATGTACAGAATATTTTTCTGCTTTTGTAACTTAGAAATTTACATTTCCATACATTTACAAATATAACTATTTCATATATTTAACTTTTTGAAGGTGACCCAGGGGCCTGTTGATTCAATATAACATAGTTTGTTCAGTCATTCCTAAATTTTGAACATTTATAAGCTAATGAAAAATTAAGTCACCAGCATTTTAAGAGAAGTGACTTTTTTTTTCCTGATACTCTACCACATGTTTCTTGTCTTTTTTACTGGCTGCTTCTTTTCTCCTAGACTTCTAAACACTGGAGTGTTCCAGAATTCAGATCTGTGACCTCTTATATTTTCAATTTACTTTTATTATTTTGAAGATCTTATGTTACCATACAGCCTTAAATACATTTATACGCTAGTTACTACCAAATATATAACTTCATCCCTGACCTCTGTTCTGACCTTTGGACTTGTATATATAACAGTGTACTCAATACTCATTTATCTAATAGATGACTCAAGCATAATATGTGCAAAACTAAGATTCTAATTTTTCTCCCCATACCTGCTTTTCACTTACTTTTTCCTATGATAGTTAATGACCATCATAGCTTTGCTATTTTTCAGTCCACAATATTTATGTCATCCCTGATTCCTCTCATTTTCTCACAACCCACATCTAGCCTGTCATGTTTTATAATCTCTTCCTTCAAAGTATACCCAGAATCTTACTGTTTGTCAGAGCTATTGTATAGTACAACTGAATGCAGCATGTTAATATCCATGCCATGTGAATATTGCTCCCTAGATTGGTATAGTGCTGTATTAGTTCATTTTCATACTGCTATAAAGAACTTTCCTAAGACTGGGAAAATTTTTAATTTAAAATAAATTTATTGAAAATAAATTTTTAATTAATTTTTTTTTTTGAAAAAGAAAGAGATTTAATTGACTCACAGTTCCACCTGGCTGGGGAGGCCTTAACAAACTTACAAGTATGGAAAAAAGGGAAGCAGCATGTCTTACATGGTGAGAGAGAGAGAGAGAGAGAGAGAGAGAGGTGGGGGACTGTGAGAGTGCAGAAAAAAACTATCCTTTTAAAAACCATCAGATCTTGTGAGTATTAACTCACTGTCAGAAGACCTGATGGTTTTATAAATGATAATTTCAAGAACAGCATGAGAGAACTGCCCCCATAATCCAATCAGTTCTCTCTCTCAACACATGGGGATTATAGTTCGAGATGCGATTTGGGTGGGGACAACTTTTCTGTTGTCACCTTTGTGTTCATGATTTCTCCCACTTATTGTATTCATTTATCTCCCACCCCTTATAAATGAGATAATGCAGTATTTGGTTTTCTGTTGCTGCATTCGTTTGTTAAGGATAATGACCTCTAGCGCCATCCATGTTCCTGCAAAAGACATGCTCTTGATTTTTTAATGGCTGAATAGTATTCCATTGTATATATGTATCACATTTTCTTTATCCAATCTGTCCTTGATGGGCATTTTAGTTGGTTCCATGTCTTTGACATTGTGAATAGTGCTGCCATGAACATATGCGTGCATATGTCTTTATATTAGAATAACTTACGGTCCTCTGGATATATACACAGTAATGGGATTGCTGGGTCAAATGGTAGTTCTTTTCTTATTTCTTTGAAGAATTGCCACACTGCTTCCCACAATGCTTGAATAATTTACAATCTCACTAACAGTATATACATGTCTCCTTTCCTCCACAACCTCACTAGCATCTGTAATTTTTTATTTTTTTATATTTAGGAATAGCCATTCTGACTGGTGTGAGATGATATATCCTTGTGGTTTTGATTTCCATTTCTCTAATGATAAGTGATGTTGAGCTTTTTTTCATACGATTGTTGGCTGCATGTATTTTGACAAAAATAGTAGGATAGATAGGTTGCTAGCTAGACTAATAAAGAAAAAAAAAGACAGAAGATCCAAATAAACACAATTAGAAGTGATGAAGGAGATGCTGCCAGTGACTCCACAGAATTAAAAATAACCATCAGAAACTACTATGAACACCTCTATGCACACAAACTAAAAAAACTACAAGAGGTGTATAAATTCCTGGACATATACACCCTCCTGTGACTGAACAAGAAAGAAACTGATTACCTGAATAGACCAATAATGAACTTCAAAAACGAAGCCTACCAACCAAAAAAAGCCAGGATGAGATAATTTCACAGCCAAATTCTACCAGTGGTACAAAGAAGAGCTAGTACCACTCCTACTGAAACTATTCCAAAAAAAATTGAGGAGAGATTCCTCTCCAACTTATTTGATGAGGCCAGCATCATCCTGATACCAAAACCTGGCAGAGACACAACAAAAAGAAAACCTCAGGCCATTATCTTTGTTGAACATTGATGCAAACTCCTAAACAAAATACTTGCAAACCAAATCCAACAGTACACCACAAGATAATCCACCATGATCAAGTAGGCTTCATCCCTGGGATGCAAGGTTGGTTCAACATACAGAAATCAATAAATGTGATTCATCACATAAATAGAACTAAAAACAAAATCCACATAATTATCTCAATAGATAAAATTCTGATGAAATTCAGTATTGCTTCATGTTAAAAACTGTCAATAAACCCAGGTATTGAAGGAACATATCTCAAAATAATAAGAGCCATCTATGACAACCCTATAGCTAACATCATACTGTATAGGCAAAAGCTGAAAGCATTCCCCTTGAAAAGGATGCTCTCTCTCACCACTTCTATTCAACATAGTTTTTAGTATTTACTGGAAGTCAGTAAAGAAATATCAGACATGTTTCATAAAAAGGGCACAGACCCATACTTACCTTATACGGTGTAATATAAAATAAATTTTATTGGGAAAATTTCCAGGCAGATAAACTACAGTAAACACAATGTCATGCCTTCTTATCATTCTGGGTGTGGCATAACTGGACATACCATGAAAAATGCTCAAATGGGAAGAATCCCACCTACATTGTTGCTTGATACATTTGTATAGAAAGTACATGAGGGAGAGATTAGCTAGTCACTTATTCAATAATGATGCATTTTAACTAGAAAAAAAAAACTTGTCATATAGCAAATGTAGGAAAAGACCTGTTCTCCCCTGAGCCAGAAATTTGGGTAAAGTACAAGATAGAGCTATATATATATTTTAAAGTGGGAACCAGTTTTAGAGGTTAAATAAATGTCAGTTTTGATTAAAGTTATATTTCCATTTGACAATGCAACTTTCTTGGAGTTATCTCAATTCATGGGATTTTGATGGACAACGAACCTATGGCCAGTTGCAAATATTGGGTTGGTTAGTCACATTTTTTCTTTTAATGAAAATAGTATTTCCACTGGGCCCATTCAGAAGCAAGTCATTATACCTCAGAGATAATATATCAAGGCAACTTATTAAAGATGCATATATGAAAGTGCATATTAAAATGACTGGTTTATGGTGTACATGCAGAAATAATTGATCTAAATTTGAAATATAAGAAATAGGGTAATTGGTGAGAATATACCAAGGAATATTCTACTTGCTGAGTATACCTCATTTTATTTCTTTCTTTCACCAACTCTGTGATGTATCTGCTATTATTCTCATCGACACTACACATATTTTGAATCCAAGGCTCATACAGTTGTTCCAAATAGTCAAAAGCCAAATCCTAGTATGTATCCTCCAAAGTCTATACTCTTAATCACGGGCCATGTTGCCTCCCAATTTCCTTCCATAAATTTTGCCCTAAAATAACATTACAGAGGATGAACGTCATCGTTTTTCTTTCTTTCTATGGTAAAGAATCTATATCAATATTAGTTGTATATGCAAAAAAGGAAGTTGTTTCTTGTAAGTTTGATATTTGTATTATCTTATGCTGTTGGTATGATAGAAATGGCTAAGAAATAAGGATTTGCTTCTGTGACTGTAGTAACTTAATTAAAGGCAAAGTCATTTAAATTCTTTTTCCCTTGCTGTAAAATTGGGGTAAATTGGCCACTTAATTTCTCAAGTGTATTGATATTAATGAGTGACTGGCTGTGGTAGCATTTTAAATTTAGAGGAAAGGCAATATGCAAGAATGAATCATTAATTCTATGGTTAGGAATTTCCATTCTCAGACAGATTTAAAACTCTTTAACCAGGTGAACAAGCACTGATAAAAAGAGTATAGAAGAGGAAAATGTTATGTCTGGACACAGGTAGGAAAATACAGGCTTAGAAATGAAAGTTGTCACTGGGAAATACATAATTGCATTTGGGAAGATACTAAAGGTTAAGAAAAAGTTTATTACTCTACTACTTTTGCCTTTTGGGGAACAAAGTTAGATTACTGATGTAGCTAACAGAGGGTATCAGTGTTTGCTGGGATTACAATTCCAACAGTGTCCATATCTATTTTAATAGAGAGAATTATTGTATTTCCTCTTGGTATTATAGATTTGCTACTGATACAAATTTATTTAGAGAGGAGTTATTTGTATTATTTGTTTCTCTCCAATTATATGTTTAATATTTCTTGACCTCATTAGTCATTTGAATAACTTGTTCATATAACAGGTATCTAAATGTATCTTATTACTGTCTAGCAGTAGATATAAAATACCCATGAGTCCCTGTCAAGAATCCTTTGGACTTTTTTAGACTGTCTGTTTAATTACATTTGGTTTCTGTGTCTCCCTACACTCCTTGGAATTCAAATGTAAAATTAGTTGACAGCTCAACTGAATTCTAGAAAAAAAAAAGTATAGCATTCTAGAGTTTCCAGTTCACCAATATATTTTTGATAGGCAGGATAATGCCTCTGTCCCCAATAGATGTTCATATCCTTATCCCTGGAACCTGTGAATATTTAAGATTACAGAATAAAGAAGAATTAAGGCTTCAGATTAAATTAAGATCAACAATCAGTTTACCTTAATATGGGAAGAACATCTCACATCATCCAAGTGGGTTCAATGTAATCACAATGGTCTTTATAAGTATAAAGGGAGGCAGAAAAGGAAGCCAGTCAGAAGAGATGTGATGTTGGAATTAGAAGGTAGAGTGATGCTGTAACCACCCAACAGATTCATCTTGCCTGCTGCCTAGAGAGAACCAATTTGTCAAGATAGGGGAATCGCAATGGAGAAAGAGTAATTCACGTAGAGCCAGCTCTGCAGAAGACAAGAGTTTTATATTACTCAAATCAGTCTCCCTGAGCATTCAGTGACCAGAGATTTTAAAGATAAATTGGCAGGTACGGGTTTGGGAAGTGGGGAGTGGTGATTAATTGGTCAGGTCGGAGATGGAATCATGGCGGTGGGGGGTCAAAGTAAGATTGTCTTGATGTCTTCTGTTCCTGGATGGGATGGCAGGGCTAGATGAGCCAGATTACCACTCTGGGTGGTGTCAGCTGATCCTTCCAGTGCAGTATCTGCAAAATATCTGAAGTACTGATCTTAGGATTTAAAATTGTGATGTTATCCCCAAGAGCAATTTCGAGTGGTTCAGACTCTTGTAGCCAGAGCTTGCATGACCTCTAAAGAATAATTTCTAATCTTGTAGCTAATTTGCTAGTCCTGCAAAGGAAGACTGGTCCCCAGGCAAGAAGTGGGTCTTTTCTTCAAAGGGCTATTGCCCATTTGGCTTCAGAATCAAACTATAAACTAAATTCCTTCCCAAGGCTAGTTTGGCCTATGCCCAGGAATTAACAAGGACAGCTTACAGGTTAGAAGCAATATGCAGTTGGTTAGGCCTGATCGCTTCCACTGTCATAATTTCCTCAGTTTTAATTTTTACAGAGGTGGTTTCAATGCCATTGCTATCTTTAAAGATAGAAGAGGACCATGAGCCAACACTGCAAGCAGCCTCGAGAAGCTGGAAAAAACAAGCCTACAGCTTAGACCCTGGAGCCTCCAAAAATAATACAGTTTTGCCAATGGCACGATTTTCGCCCAGGAAGACTCATTTTGGACTTTTGACTTTTTGAACTGTAAGCTAATAAATTTATGTGGTTTCTAGTCACTAAGTCTGTGATAATTTGTTACAGCAGTGATAGTAAGCATACACAGTAATTTATATTTTCTGTGCTAAAAGCACATAAAAATAAAATGTTTCAATTTGCTTTACTGCCATTGCAAAATATAGTACTTTTTAATTTTAGTTTTTGTCACTGATTAATAGTTATTTTAATTACGCTGGTAGTTAGATTTAAGTACATTTTATTCTTTTAGTATTCTTCTTAAATCCCATTTCTGTGCCTATTTATTCATGAAGTGAAGGGGCAGTCTGCCATTGTCTAAAAGTATTAGCATTGAAATGGATATAAAGAAACTAGATAATAAAGAAAATTTTAAAATTATCCTTTAAAATTAGAAAATTTATATTTAAATACGCAGAGAAGAATGGAAGACATGATGATGTACACACACATTTTCAAAAACCTATGGATTAATGGAAAATTATAGCTTTAAATTTTGGTATTTTCTAAATTTTATGAGAGTAAGGAGGTAGATTGTCTTGTTTTTTTATTTATTCTCACTTATTTATTGATATTTTAATTTGGTAAAATATACATAATTTGACATTTATCATTTTAACCATTTTTAAGTGTACAGTTGAGAGGCACCAAGTTCATTCACATTGTTGTGCAATCATCACCACTATTCATCACCATAATTTTTTTATCTTGCAAAACTGAAACTCTGGGCCCATTAAACAACTCCCCATTCTTCACTCCCTATAGCCCATGGCAACAATCATTCTACTTTATGTCTGTTTTAATTTGACTGCTTAGGTTATCTCAAATAAGTAGAGTCAAACATTATTTGTGCTTTTATGACTTGCTTATTTCACTTAACATTATGTCTTCAAGGTTCAATCATCTTGTAGCTTGTGTCACAATGTCCTTCCTCTTGAAAGCTAAAAAGCATTCTATTGCGTATATACATCATATTTTGTTCATCCATTCCCCTATGATGAACAACTGTGTGGCTTCCACCTTTTGGTTATTGTGAATAATGCTGCCATGAATATGGGTATACAATTAGTTGTTTGAGTCCTGGCTTTCAATTCTTTTGGATATATACCCAGATGTGGAGTTTGTGGATAACATGGTAATTCTAATTTTAACTTTTTGAGGAACTTATACTGAATTCCACAGCAGCTCTACTGTTTTACATTGCCATTAGCAATGCACAAGGATTTCAATTTCTTAATTTGTTAACTATTAAAATAAGTTTTTTTTGGATAAAAGTCTTATTCTAATAGGTGTGAAGTATCTCACTGTGGTTTTAATTTGTCTTGCTCTAATAATTAGCAATTTTGAGAATATTTTCATGATTTTATTAACCATATAACTATCTTCTTTGAAGAAATATCTATTCAAGTCCTTTGCACTTATTTTAGTCAGCTTGCTTGTTTATCATTGTTGAGTTGTACAAGTATTTTATAGATTCTTGGTATTAGCCCCTTACTTTGCAAATGTTTTCCCATTCTGCTGGTTGCCCTTTAATTCTGTTGCTAAGATTCTTTAATACACAAATGTTTACAATTTTCATTGTCCAATTTTTTATTTTTTTCATTTGTTGCCTGTGTTCTTGGTATCATATGCAAGAAATCATTGCCTAATCCAATACCATAAAGCATTCTTGGTATGTTTTCCTCTAAGAGATTTAGAGGAAATCTCCTATATTTACTTTTATCTCTTATATTTAGGTCATTGACCCATTTCAAGTTAATTTTGTATATGATGTAGGGTAAGGGTCCAACTTCATTATTTTGCATGTGAATATCTAGTTTTCTGAACACCACTTGTTGAAAAGAGTGTTCTCTCCCTTTTGAATTATTTTGGCACGTTTGTCAAAAATAATTTTAGTGTACATATGAAAGTTTATGTCTGGTCTATTTTATTTCATTGGACTATATCTCTGTTTTTAACGGCAGTACCACATTGCCTTCATTTGTACTACCTTTGTAGTAAGCTTTGAAATCAGAGAGTGCAGGACTTTCAACTTTCTTTTTCTTATAATAGGATATTTAGCCTATTCAGGGTCCCTCAAGATTCCATATAAATTGAACGATAAGTTTTTCTGTTTCTGAAAAGTTAAGATTTTGATAGGAATTGTACTGAATCTGTAGATCACTTTAGGTAATATGGGCATCTAAAAATATTAAATCCTCCAAACCATGAACTTGGATGTCTTTTAATTTATTCAGGTTTTCTTTAGTTTCTTTTAGTAATGTTTTAGAGTTTTCAGAGTACCAGTGTTTCCCTACTTAATTTCTAAAAATTATATTTTTGTGCTATGATAAATGGAATCGTTTTCTTTATCTTTCCAACATTTATTTTAGCTTCAGGTGGTACATGTGAAGGATATCACATGGATAAATCATGTATTGTCGGGTTTTGGTATATAGGTGATTTCATCACCCAGGTAATAAGCATAGTACTTGATAGGTAGTTTTTTGATGCTCGCTCTCCTCCCGAACTCCACTCTCAAGTAAGATCCAGTGTCTATTGTTCCCTTCTTTGTGTCCATGTGTAATTAAGGTTTAGCTCCAACTTCTAAGTGAGAACATGTGGTATTAAGTATTCTGTTGGTGTGTTAATTTGCTTAGGACAATTGCCTCCAGCTGCATACACGTTGCTGCAAAGGGCATAACTTTGTTCTTTTTTAATGGCTGTGTGATGTTCCATGGTGTATACGCACCACATTTTCTTTATCCAGTCCACTGTTGATGGTCATTGAGGTTAATTCCATGTATTTGCTATTGTGAACAGTGCTGCAATGAACATATGGGTGCATGTATCTTTATAGTAGAATGATTTATATTCCTTTTGGTATATACCCAGTAATGAGATCACTGGGTTGAATGGTAGTTCTAAGTTATTTGAGAAATTTCCAAACTGCTTTCCCCAATGGTTGAGCTAACTTACATTCCAACCAGCACTGAATAAGCATTCCCTTTTCTCTGCAACCTCACAGCATCTGTAGCTTTTATATTTTTAAATAATAGCCATTCTGACAGTGAGATGGCATCTCATTGTGGTTTTGATTGCATTTCTGTGATGATTAGTGATGCTGAGCATTTTTTCAAATGTTTGTTAGCCACTTGTATGTCTTCCTTTGATAAGTGTCTGTTTCCTTAGCCTACTTTTTAATGGGGTCACTTGTTTTTTGATTGTTAAGTTCCTTATAGATTCTGTATATTAGGTCTTTGTTGGATGCATAATTGGTGAATATTTTCTCTGATTCTACAGACTGTCTGTTGATAGTTTTTTCTGCTGTACAGAAGCTCTTTAATTTAATTAGGACTCACTTGCCTATTTTTCTTGTTGTTGCAATTGCTTTTGGTGACCTAGACAAAAATGATTTGCCAAGGCTAATGTTGAGAAGAGTATTTCCTAGGTTATCTTCCAGGGTTTGTATAATTTGAGTCTTAAATTTAAATTTTTAATGCATTTTGACAATTTTCATATATGGTGAAAGGTAGGGGTCCAGCTTCAAGTTTCTTTTGCTAGGCAGAAGTTCTTTAGTTTAATTAGGCCTCATTCACCAATTTTCGGTTTTGCTGCAATTGCTTTTGAAGTCTTCATCATGAAATCTTTTCCAATGCCTATTTCTAGAATGGCATTTCCTAGATTTTCTTCCAGGGTTTTTATAGTTGTCAGTTTTATATTTAAGTCTTTAATTTATCCCAAGTTGATTTTTGTATATGGTAAAAGGAAAGGGTCCAGTTTCAATCTTCTGCATATGGCTAGCCAGTTATCCCAGCACCAGCTATTAAATAGTGAGTTTCTTCTTGCTTACTTTTGTTGATTTTGTTGAAGATCAGATGATTGTTGGTGCATGGCTTTATTTTTTGGTTCTTTAATATGTTCCGTTGGTCCATGTGTCTGTTTTCATACCAGAACCATGCTGTTTTGGTTATTGTAGCCTTGTAGTATAGTTTGAAGCCAGATAGTGTGATGACTCTGGCATCGTTCTTTTTGCTTAGGATTACTTTGGCTATTTTGGCTCATTTTTTGTTCCATATGAATTTTAGAATAGTTATTGCTAAATCTGTGAAAAATTTTGTTGGCACCTTGATAGGAATAGCATTGAGTTTGTAAATTGTTGTGGGCATTATTGCCATTTTAACAATATTGATTCTTACTATCCATGAGCATGAAATGTTTTTCTTTTTTTCTTGAGACAGAGTTTTACTCTTTCACCCAAGCTGGAGTTAAGTTGCATGATCTCCGCTCACTGCAACCTCCACCCTGAGTTCAAGAAATTCTCCTGCCTCAGCCTCCAGAGTAGCTGGAATTATAGGCACCTGCCATCATGCCTGGGTGATTTTCACATTTTTAGCAGAGATGGGGTTTTGCCATGTTGGCCAAGCTGGTCTTGAACTCCTGACCTCAGGTGATCCACCCGCCTCTGCCTCCCACAGTTCTAGGATTATAGGCATGAGCCAGGGTACCTGGCCCAGAAAATGTTTTTCGTTCACTTGTGTTGTCTCTGATTTGTTTCAGCAATGTTTTGCAAGTCTCATTGTAAAGTTCTTTTACTTGGTTAGCTGTATTTCTAAGTATTTTATTTTTTGTGGTTATTGTGAATAGGATTTCATTCTTGATTTTGCTCTCAGCTTAGACATTGTTGGTATATAAAAATGCTACTGATTTTTGTACATTGATTTTTTTTAATCCTGGAAGTTTACTGAAGTTGTTTTTTAGATCTAGAAGCTTTTGGGTGGACATGATGGGGTTTTCTAGTTATAAAATCCTATTGTCTATAAAGACAGATAGTTTGACTTCCTCATGTCTTATTTGGATATCTTTCTTTCTTTTTCTTGCCTAATTATTCTTGCTAAGATTTCCAGTACTACGTTGAATAGTAGCAGTATGAACAGGTATCCTTGTCTTTTTCCATTTCTCAAAAAGAATGCTTCCAGCTTTGACCCATTTGGTATGATTTTGCCTATGAGTTTGTCATAGATGGTTATCTTATTTAGGTATGATCCACAATGTCCAGTTTGTAGAGGGTATTTTTTTTTTTGAGATAGAGTCTTGCTTTGTTGCCTAGGCTGGAGTACAGTGGCACAATCTAGGCTCACTGCAACCTCTGCCTCCTGGGTTCAAGCGATTTTCCTGCCTCAGCCTCCTGAGTAGCTGAAATTATAGGTATGCACCACCACGCCTGGCTAATTTTTGTATTTTTAGTAGAGACGGAGTTTCACCATGTTGGTCAGGCTGGTTTTGAACTCCTGCCCTTGTGATCCACCTGCCTTGGCCTCCCAAAGTGCTGGGATTACAGGCATGAGCCATCTCGCGCAGCCATAGAGGGTTTTTAACATGAAAGGATATCAAATTTTATGAAAAGCCTTTTGCTGCATCTACTGAGGTGATCGTGTGGTTTTTGCCTTTATTTCTGTTTATGTGATGAACCACATGTATTAATGTATGTTGAATGAATGTTGCATCCCAGAAATAAAGCCTATTTGATCATGGATTAGCTTTCTGACATGCTGCTTAATTCAGTTTGCTAGTATTTTGTTGAGGACTTTCACATCTACATTCATCAGGGTTATCGGCCTGAAGTTTTCTTCTTCTGTTGTGTCTCTGTCACATTTTGGTATCAGCATGATGCTGGCCTCATCAAATAAGTTAAGGAAGGATTTCCTACTCTTCAATTTTGTGGAATAATTTTAACTGGATTGGTACCAGCTTTTCTTTATATATCTGTTAAGATTTGCCTGTAAATCTATCTGGTCCAGGGCTTTTTCTGGCATGTAGGCTTTTTATTATTGATTCAATTTCAGAATTCATTATTGGTTTGTTCAGAGTTTCAATTTCTTCCAGATTCAATCTTGGAGGTCATATTGATACTGCTTTGATGGCTGGAAAAACACCAGGGTTTTTGGTTTCATGCTGATAGGATTAGCAACACGGACACATGTGGAGCAGTTTTCAGGAGTGAAAAGTTTAATAGGGAAGAAAGAAAGAAGAAAGAAGAGAACAGCTTTTCCGTACAGAGACAAGAGAGAGGAGTTTGGAACAAAGAGAAAACCCCCTGTGTGGTGGAAAAGTGGTTGATTATATGGGAGGCTGGAGGAGGTGGTGTTTCATTTGCATACAGCCCAGAGGATTGGTTTTACCAGGTGAGTCATTTACATAGCCCGTGAAAAGCCTGGCCCTCCCACGTTAGTCCTTTAATATGGAAATGCGGGTCACCATGATATTTTGAACACACGGTGTTATTTGGAGGTGGCCATCACACTTGGCACAGGTTGTGACAAGGAGAAGATGGTGGGAATCGCCATATTGAATTAACCCAGTTTCTAATGGCCTGCATTTGCATATCAAAGCTTGCCGTCCTGACCCTTTAAGTTGCCTTTTCTGTTAGAGAAGAGATGGTTCAGGGGTTGTTTCTTATTACAGGAAAATTTCCACTGATAACCTTTACCCTTACTATCTGCCTAAAATAATGTCTTAATAACTCCCGTATTATTCCACCTCAAAAAGAAGTAAACCTAACTGCTGTTAGGGATGTTGGATGATGACTTTTTTGCTACTTCCTGCTGAAAAGGGTCATTGTTTGGGGGAACAGCAGTTGGGCTTTCTTTTGAGGTTGATCTAAGGGTTTTTGGAAGAATGGTGCGTTTATGTGTGGTTTTGCTCGTAGCACCGTTTGGAGTTTAACTGCTTTTAGGCAAAAAGAGATAAATTTTATAAGAAGGTTTAAAATATAGGGTTAGAATATGAGCATTAAGATTATCACCATTAGTGGAGATTCGATAGATCATAACTGACAGTAGAGTTTGACACCTGTTATTACACCAATAGAGTGCAATACCGATTTGACTCCACTAGATGTCGCTGTAAATTACCATCCACGTTAATATAAATAACTTTTTTCTAGAGAAAAGCATACACTTCCCCCTTGACTTGCCATTAGAGAATAACCTTAGGCTTAGGCCACTTTTATAACTTGCAATATGACTGGGAGAAATATGTCATTGGGTGACTAAAATAACTTCAGCATTACTTTTGACAATTCCTTTTCTTTAATTATAAATATTTTTATGACTTTCACAGAGTCTCTTACAACATACTTAAACTTTTGATTTGTCCTAAACATTCTTCTTTTAAACCACCAGTCATTTCCTTTTAGGACAAGAATTTACCATACAAAATTCTTTCTTATATAAAATTTATTTCTTTATAACTTTCTTTTCATAGCTTAGAGTGCATTCTATTACCAAACTTTAGTAAAAAAGTCCTATTAAACTTAATGATAGTAAAACTTTAATGCTTACTTCATATCTGTAACTATTACTCCTGCTATAAGCAAAACAACCTTGACCAAATTTTTCCTGCAATTATTAATCCTGTTATAAGGATGATAATCAGGCAAAATATTATAGCAATTAGAATTTTATAACCAGAATTCCACATTGTGGATGCCTATGTGTATAGTTCTATTGCAAATAGTAGCATGACTATAAGAATTTTCACAAGAGCAGCATAGTAAATAATTTTTGTCTAAAACTTTATTTGCTAAGATATAACATTTTTCTTTGGGGATTTACAAAGTTACAAATGCAATCCCATGCATAATTAAAATTTCTCTGCAAATATGCATTAAAAATGTTTTAATATTTGATGGCAGATTTTGAGAGGAAATGACAAAAAGTATTTATGAGGTAAAGGTGGGACTGAATAAGATGAGTACTTCTTACTCAGTTACTTATTTTTTAATGATTTTTAGCTTAAGATTTTTGGTATCTTTACATTGATATTCAGGACATTGTTCTGGGCTGTCAGGGGTTGATCCCTCAGCTCTTCAGGCTTTGATTTGAGTATGATGTATTCAGGAGTTGATTCCTGTATCTTTTACTGCCAAGAGAGTTGAAAGAACAGTGTAGGGCCCTTCTATGCTTGGCTTAGGGAAGGAGAAATTTGAGAGTTTTTACTAACACGAAATTTTCTGGGTAAAATAAAGGTGGTTTTATTTTGGGGAGGTTGAGCTTCTGCTAGTTGTAGTCATTCTTGTTGGAAGTGATCTAGAAAGGTTGCTTGCTTAACCAATTTACAGGTTTCCTGCCTGAAAACAATTTCTGAGCACATTGATAAGTTTTATCCTTTCACAAATGAAAAGCTTGGTGAAGGATTTTAAGGACTTTTTATTGGCTGGAGGCTGGTAAATAGAGTTCGCCATCCTGACTGTAGATATGCTGAGGCTGAAAAGTATGCCCTTGAGAAGTGGCCTATTTTATTTTTGCAGGGGAATCCTGAGGTTTAATTATTTTTTTATGGAGCCTTGTTAGATTAGAAGGGACTTGAAGTGCATTAATGCCTTGAAGCTTTCATGGCTTTGACTTAGTTGCCTGATCAGCTAATTTATTTTCTTTGGCTACCTTAATTATTTCTTTCTGATGTTCCTTTCAATGTATCCTTGCTACTTTTTGTGGACGAAAAACTGAGGATAATAACCTGCAAATTTTCTGGTGATATTTTATAGGAGATCCATTAGTAAGAAAATGTTTTTCCTTTTAAATGGCAGCATGAGCACAGAGAACTAAGAAGGCAAAATTTGAATTAGTGTGAAAGTTAGCTACCTTTCCATTGCTTAATGTAAGTGCTATTGTAAGAGCTATTAGCTTAGCTAATTGAGCATTTCTGTTTGGGGAGAGTGACTACTGCTTATCCTGCCTATGTACTGCTTGCTTTACCGGCTGTTTGCCAGCTAAGAGCTTCCCCTAGAGAACAGTGATCCTGCCACATTATGTGGGCTGTAAATAGTTAAATTATTTCCTAGGGTTAACTTGGAGGCTTTTTTTTAACTAATAGAGCTAATGCAATGTGCATTGGCCTTGTAAAATGCACATTAATAGAGCTATTATGACAATGGCTTGGAAGCACGTGTAAACAATAGGTTTTTGTAACTGTAACAAAGGTTAAGAAAAATACTGAATTAAAATTTTTTCTGAGATGTGCCTTATGATCATCTATGGGAAGAGGGGAGGCCAGGATTAGAGAAGAGAAAAGGGAGAAACCAGCTCTAGTATTTAGAAGGAGGTTTGCTTTCCTTCCTTTAATTTCCAGAGTCACCCAGGGTTCCTGTGTTATAAGGGTAGTTTGAGCCACTGAAGCCCGGGTTTGAGCCCTGGGACCCATCAATCCTCTCTCAGACTGGTCCTGATCCCAGTGACCTCCACCTCCAGGGGCAATTTTGTCCTCAGTAGTTTTTGCCACAGCCCGGACAGGGTCAAGATTGCTTTCTTTTGCTTCATGGGCATTCCTTTTTTAAATGCCCTGGCCTGCCACACTGATAGTAACTAGCAGACGCACTTCAGGGATTCTGGACTTTGCAGCCCTGCAAAACTGCTGCTAAAGGCTCTGTCCTTCACCTGAGCTTTCTCTCCTTCTTTTGGGCTTCCTCCTGTTCCCTATTATTAAAGTCCAAAGTGGCCACCTTCAGGAGGTTCTTTAGGATGCTATCTGGTTTTATAGTTTGCTTTTGTAGTTTCTTTTTTATATCAGGAACTGCCTGTGTAATAAACTTCTCCTTCAGGTTGAGTTTTTTTTAACTGAATTAAGTGATAAGGAGGTGTACTCTATTAGTGCCTCTCTTAGCCTTTCCATAAAGGCTACAGGATTCTTATTTGGCTTTTGGTTCATTATAGAGATTTTAGAGTAATTGAGAAGTTTGGCCCTGGTTTTCCATAGGCATTATAAAATGCAAATTAAAAAGTGCTTTCTTTTCTATTTATCTCCTGAGATATTGGGGTTTCAATTGGGTTTTTTACCAAACTGCCTCTCTCCCTATTGTGAATGATGTTTTTGCTATTTCTTTGCGTTCCCTATCTGCTTTCTTCCCTTTTGGTGTATTATAGGAGATATATTGCTTATCTCCAAAATTATTTGGTGCTTGCAGAACTATCTGCCTTTTGCTGCAGTGAGGGTCTGGTTTAGGAGTAGCATAACATTCCTCCATGTAAGGTGAAACACCCGAGTTAAATTTTGGAAAGCTTTCATATACCTATCAGGGTGTTTAGAAAATTGGCCTTAGTTTCCCTTTATTTGCCTAAGGTATTATAATGAGAAAATAACTTGAGGGGGGCCCAGATATGGGGGATCCTCAGATGGTCCCACTGAAAGTTGCTTTTTTAATTTTGGGGAACTATTCTCCTTGGGCCTGCCCAATATGATTGCTAAAAGGGCTTGGTTGATCTTACGAGGCTTGTAAAGGTTTAGTATAAATGTCATGTCCTGTGCAAAAGAAAATGAGTTGCTTTTCTCTTTAAAGTTTTGAGACTAAGGAAGTTTCAGAGTGCACTCCAGAGTGGTGCAAACTGAGGATAATTTATTGCCCATCTAGAAAAAGAAGTGAGAATGAAAGTATTCCCTTAGACTCCTTCTTTTTCATATGACTGGGAGTGGAGGAGAATACAGGGAGTATCCTCTGACTGTTTCCCCTTCTTTGTTTCTGAATCCCATCACCATGTTAAATGTGTCCCAGATGGTTGTGGGTGTGGTCCTTCAAGCCATGGAACCGGATGAACTAAGTGATGGGACTAACCATGCTTACCCATGCAATCTTAACTTTCTGCCTCTTGGATTTCCCTTTGACTTCCTAAACCTGTGTGATTTGCCTGGCTCCCCAAAAAATGGATTTCTGGAGAGGCTTTGTCGTCTTTGGGCAAGGATTCTTTAATGGAGGCAACATGTTATTTTGCCTGATATTATAGCCCATACTAAAGCATTTACCCTTAAAAAAATAATGGTTCCAGTTAACTTATGAACTTAAAATCCCCTTACTAATTAAATACTGTCTTAATCGGAGACAGAATAGGTGCCTTAATAGAACATAGGGACTGAATGGCCGTTTTCCTACCGATGGGACAATATCAGGACTAAAATCTGGCTGCAGAAGACATCTTACTCCTAGCCATTGAAAGCAGAGCTCTCCAGTCCACAGAATTAGCAGTAGAAAAGCACAAAATGGAAAAGTTGTGAAGCTGCAATGTACCGCAGAGAATCGGCACATTTAACATGGTGCTGGGGTTCAGAAACCAGGGAGGGTGAACAGTACCTTATGTGTCTCATGAAAAGGACATCTATTTCCACTAGGTGGCGGTGTTGGCTTAGAAATAACATGTGCGTTACTTCCCGGGGCGGGGGGGGGGGGGGGGGGGGGGGGGGGGGGGGGGGCGGGGGGGGGGGGGGGGGCGCGGGGGCGGGGAGAACATTGCAAGGGCTCTTTCCTAGATTACTCCCTAGGCTGTAAAAATTCCTGCACATTTGATGGAGAGTAAGAGACCACAAAGAGAGATAGTTATTTTGGCAACAGGATGGCTGGAAGAGAGCTTTGAGATTTAAGGACAGATTTGAGGTTGAGATTCATTCCATACTCACGGCTCCAATGAATGATTTTCTGGCAATGCACCAAAATGATAAGGCCCTGATGACTAGAGAAACACCAGGGTCTTGGTCTCACATTGATAGGATTAGTGACACGGACACAGGTGAAGTGGTTTTAGGGAGTGAAAAGTTTAATAGGCAAGAAAGAAGGAAGAAAGAGAACAGCTCTCTTGTACAGAGACAAGGGAAGGGAGTTTGGAAGAAAGAGAAACCCCCCTGTGTGGCAGAAAAGTGGTTGGTTATATGGGAGGCTGGAGGAGGTGGTATTTGATTTGCATAGGGCCCAGGGGACTGGTTTGACCAAGTGTGTCATTTACGTAGCACATGAAAAACCTGGCCCTCCCAACTTATCCCTTTAATATGCAAAAGCAGGTCACCTTGATATTTTGAACATGTAATGCTATTTGGAGGTGGCATCACACACTTGACACAGAGGTAAAAGGGAGAAGATGGTGGGAATCACAATATTGAGTGCACCTAGTTTCTAATGTTCTAAATTTGCATATCAAAGCTTGCTATCCTGGCCCTTTAAGTTGCCTTTTCTGTTAGAGAAGAGATGGTTCAGGGGTTGTTTCTTATTACAGGAAAATTACTACTGAGAACTTTTATCCTTACTATCTGGCTAAAATAATTTCTTAATAACTCCTCTATTGTTTCCAGGAATTTATCAGTTTCTTCCAGATGTTCTAGTTGCTGTGCATAGAGATATTCATAATAGTCTCTGAGGGTTTATTTGTATTTCTATGGAGTCAGTGAAAATGTCTCCTTTGTCTTTTCTGATTTTGTTTATTTGTATGCCGTCTCCTTTTTTTTCTTTATTAGTCTACCTAGTGGTCTATCAATCTTGTTTGTCCTTTTGAAGAACCAACTTTTGATTTCATTGATCATTTGTATGGTTTTTTAATATCTTAATTTCATTCACTTCAGCTCTGATTTTGTTCATTTCTTTTCTCCTGCTAGTTTCGGGGTTGCTCTGCTCTTGTTTTTCTAGTTACTCTAGGTGTGACATTACCTTATTAATTTGGGATCTTTCCAACTTTTTGATATAAACATTCAGTACTATAAAATTTCCTCATAACATTGCTTTCACTGTATTCCAGAGATTTTGGTATGTTGTATCTTTCTTTTCATTAGTTTTAAAGAATATTTTTTATTTCTACCTTAGTTTTATTCATTACCTAAAAGTCATTCTGGAGTAGATTGTTTAAGTTCTATGCCATTGCATGGTTTTGACAGATGTTCTTGGTATTGATTTTTATTTTTATTGAGTTGTAGTCCAAGAGTGTGTTTGGTGTTATTTCAGCTTTTTTCAATTTTTTGATAATTGCTTTATGGTCTGTTCTCTAGTCAGTTTCAGAGCATGTGCCATGTGGAAATGAGAAAAATGTATATTCTGTTTTGCTAGATGCATCGTTCTGTAGATGTATGTTATGTGTCAAGTTTAGGTCCCAAATATCTTTTTTAGTTTTCTGCTTCAGTGTTCAGTCTAATACAGTCAGTGGGGTGTTGAAGTCTCCAACTCTTGTTGTGTTTTATGTGAAATAAGTATGCAAACCTTCCTTTTTGCTTTCCCTTTGCTTGGTAGTTTTCTCCATCTCTTTACTTGAGACCAGTGGGTGTCATTGCACGTGAGATGAGTCTTTTGAAGACAACATACAGTTGAGTCTTTCTTCTTCATCCAACTTACAACTATCTATCTTTTAAGTGGGGGAATTTAGCCCATTTACATCCAATGTCAATATTGATAATATTGATATGTACACATTTAATCTTGTCATCATGTTGTTAGATGGTTGTTATGCAGACTTGATTTTGTCATTTCTTTATAGTGTCAATGTTCTATGTACTTAAGTATGTTTGTGTGGTGGTCGGTAATGGTTTTTTATTTCCATGTTTAGTACTCCTTTAAGGACCTCTTATAAAGCAGTTCTGGTGCTGACACATTTTCTTAGCATTTCCTTGTGTGAAAACAATCTTATTTCTCCTTCACTTATGAAGCTTAATTTGGCCACACATAAAATTCTTGGTTTGAATTTCTTTTCTTTGAGAATGCTGAATATACGCCCCCAGTCTTTTCTGCCTTGTAAGGTTTCTGCTAAAAGGTCTGCTCTTATTCTGATAGGGTTTCCTATGTGGTTGTCTTTCCCCTTCTCTCTGTCTGCCTTAAATACTTTTTTCTCTCACATTGATCTTAGAGAATTTGATGATTATGTGTCTTATGGGTGTCCCACAGGACACTATAAAATATCACATCTGAAATTTCCAAATTTGCATGTTGACCTCCCTCATGAGGCTGGTAAAAGTTTTGTGGACAGTATCCTTAAATATGTTTTCCAAGTTGCTTGTTTTCTCTGTCTCTGTTTTGGGATCCCTAGTATGTTGAGAATCTTTGCATCAAAATTCATGAGAGAAAATTATCTTTATTTTCCTTTTCTTGTAGTGTGTTTGTCTGTCTTTTGAATAAAGGTAATGCTGACTTTACAGAATGAGTTTAGAAAATTTCTTATCTTTTCAATTTCTTGGAAGAGTTTTATAAAGATTGGTGTTAATTCTTCTTGAAATGCTTGGTAGAATTTTCTAGCAATACCATTTGGTCCCATGTGCCTTTCTTTACTGAAAGTTTTCGATTTATTATTTTTATTCATTTTTAATTTAAATTTTATTATTTAGAAGCAGAGTCTTACTCTATTGCCCAAGTTGGAGTGCAGTATTATGATCATATCACACCATAGCCTCAATTTCCTGGGCTCAAATGATCCTTCTACCTTAGCCTCCCAAAATGCTAGGATTACAGGCACGAGCCACTGTGACCAGGCTTTTGGAAAGTTTTGATTACTCATTCAATCTCTTTACTCATCATAGGTATGTTTAGATATTTTATTTCTTCATGATTTGGTCTTGATATTTTGTGTGCTTCCAGGAATTTGACCATTTCATCCAGTTTATCCAATGTGTTAACACGCCATCATTCATAGTACTTTGTTATAATTGTTTCAATTTTTTTTTAAAAATTAGTCATAATGACCCATTTTTTACTTCTAATTTTAATTATCTGAGTCTTCTCTCTTTTTTATTAGTCAATCTGGTAAACATTTTGTGAATTTTGTTGATGTTTGTGTAAAACAAAATCTTAAGTTTTGTTGATTTTCTCTATTGTTTTTCTATTCACTATTTTGTTTTTCTCTACTTTAATATTTAGTATTTCTTTTCTTCTGATAATTTTAGGTTTTGTTTGTTGTTTTTCTAGTTCTTTAAGATGTAAAGTTAGGTTAGAAACAAGGCAAGGATATCTGTTCTCACCACATCTATGGAACATCATGCATGAATTCCTAGCTGATGCAAAATATGAGTAAAGGAAATAAAGGGTGTGCTAATTGGAAAGAAAAAAAAAATGAAACTATTTTTTCATGGGTAACAACAACAAAACCCTCCTACCTAATAAGCGATTTAACAAGGTTGCAGGATACAAGGTTATTATACAAAAGACCATTGTGTTCTTAAATATCAGCAAGAACAATTAGAATTTGAAGTTAAAAAATATTTATTTTAGCATAAAAAATTGAAATAGTTACAAATCTAATGAAATATGTATATAGTCTATATAAGGAAAATTATAAATATCTGATGACAGAAATCCGAGAAGATCTAAGTCAATGGGGAAGTTTTTTATGTTCATGTATAGGAAGACTCAATATTGTGAATTATCAATATTGTGAAGATGTCAGTTCTTTCCACATTGCTTATAGATTCAACTCAGTCTCAATGAAAGTCTGGTAAATAATTTTGTGTATATCCAGAAACTGACTCTGACATTTATATTGACAAAGGACAGAGAATAGCCACTACAATATTAGAGAAGAACAAAGTTGGAGAGTCCACGCTACACTACCCAACTTCAAGACTTACGACAAAACTATAATAATGAATATATAATAGCATGGTATTGGTGAAATAATAGACAACTATATCCATGGAGTAGAATATAGAGCCTATAAATAAACACACAGAAATAGAGTCAACTGATTTTTTATAAAAGAGGAAAGGCAATTAGTAAAGGAAAGTGATAGTCTTTTTAAAAAACAGTGCTAGAAAATCTGAATATTCAAGTGCAAAATGGCAATGCAACTAGACATAAATCTTACAGCTTTCGCAAAATTTCACATATACCTACTATCAACCTAAATGTAAAACACAAAACTATAAAATTCCTGGAATGTAACAAGTGGACTTCAGTTTGGTAATGACCTCTTAAATACAACAGCAAAGCACAGCCTGTGAAAACAAACAAGTGATAAATGGTATTCCTTAAAATTAAAAATTTCTTGCGTGTCTCTCTTGAGAACTATCCAGTAGGTTGGGCCTGCCAAGGAGCAAACGAAGCCCTTGAGAGCTCCACCTAGTTCACAGGATAAAATCCCGCAGCAGAACACGGATTCAGCAATGGCTAAACCCCAGGTGGTTGTAGCACTGGTATTAATGTCTAAGCTGTCTGTGAATGCCCCTGAATTTTATCCATCAGGTTATTCTTTCAATTACACAGAATCCTATGAGGATGGTTGTGAGGATTATCCCACTCTATCTGAATATGTTCAGGAATTTTTGAATCATCTTACAGAGCAGCCTGGCAGTTTTGAAACTGAAATTGAACAGTTTGCGGAGACCCTGAATGGTTGGGTTACAACAGATGATGCTTTGCAAGAACTTGTGGAACTCATATATCAACAGGCCACGTCTATCCCGAATTTCTCTTATATGGGAGCTCGCCTGTGTAATTACCTGTCCCATCATCTGACAATTAACCCACAGAGTGGCAATTTCGGCCAATTGCTACTTCAAAGATGTCGGACTGAATATGAAGTTAAAGATCAAGCTGCAAAAGGGGATGAGATTACTCGAAAACGATTTCATGCATTTGTACTCTTTCTGGGAGAGCTTTATCTTAACCTGGAGATCAAGGGAACAAATGGACAGGTTACGAGAGCAGGTATTCTTCAGGTTGGTCTTCGAGAGCTGCTGAATGCCTCTTTTCCAATCCTATGGATGACAAGTTAATTTGTGCAGTAAAATTATTGAAGTTGACAGGATCAGTTTTGGAAGATGCTTGGAAGGAAAAAGGAAAGATGGATATGGAAGAAATTATTCAGAGAATTAAATATGTTGTCCTAGATGCAAACTGCAGTAGAGATATAAAACAGATGCTCTTGAAGCTTGTGGAACTCCGGTCAAGTAACTGGGGTAGAGTCCATGCAACTTCAACATACAGAGAAGCAACACCAGAAAATGATCCTAACTACTTTATGAATGAACCAACATCTTATACATCTGATGGTGTTCCTTTCACTGCAGCTGATCCAGATTATCAAAAGAAATATCAAGGGTTACTTGAAAGACAGGACTTTTTTCCAGATTATGAAGAAAATGGAACAGATTTATCAGGGGCTGGTGATCCATACTTGGATGATATTGATGATGAGATGGACCCAGAGATAGAAGAAGCTTATGAAAAGTTTTGTTTGGAATCAGAGCGTAAGCGAAAACAGTAAAGTTAAATTTCAGCATATCAGTTTTATAAAGCAGTTTAGGTATGGTGATTTAGCAGAACACAGGAAAGCAAGAAAATGTGTCCTACTTATACCAAATTAAGGATGTTGAGTTATATTACTAATGTATGCAACTTTAATTTTGTTTAATACTATCTGCCAAAATAAACTTTATTCCCTATAACTTAAAATGTGTGTGTGTGTGTGTGTGTGTGTGTGTGTGTATATAATAGTTTATTATGTACAGTTACTGGAAGAAAATATTTTTCTTTAAAACAGAAATATAATAAAGGACTGATATCCAAAATATGCTAAGAACTCTTACATTTTAACAAGAAAAACAACTAAAAAATGGGGAAATGACCTGAACAGATACAGCACCAAGGATGATACGCAAATGGAAAATAAGCATATGAAAAGATGTTCAAGGTCACATATCATAGAGAATTGCAAATTCAAACAATAATAAAATACCATTACATATCTGTTAGAATGGTTAAAATTTAAAGTGCTGACAACAGGAAATCATGGTGAGAATATGGAGCAAGAAAACCTCTCATTCATTGCTGGTGGAAATGCAAAATAATACAGCTGCTTTTGTAGACAGTTTGAAAACAGTCGATCATATAAATGTTTAAAAAAGCTTAATTCATTATTGCCCAAACTTGGAAGTAAAGCAACCAAGATGCCACAGGGTGCCAAACATTATCCCTGATGTGTCTGTGAGGTTATTTCTGAATGAGATTAACATATGTGTAGGTAAACTGAGTAAACGAGATCACCCTCTCTGATGTGAGTGGGCTTTCTTCAATCAACTGAAGACCTGAATACAGTAAAAAGCTGAGTAAGAGGGAACTCCCCACTGCTGACTGGCTCTAGGGTGTTGCTCTTTCCAAACTAAATCACTGGCTCTTTTTGGGTATTGAGCCTTTGAGCTTTGGGGCTGAAAATTATACCTTTGGCTCTCCTGGCTCTCAGGCCTTTGAACTCAGACTAGATATACACATAGGCTCTACAGGATCTCCAACTTTCTTAAAAGATATTGGGACTTCTCACCCTTCATAACATAATCATCATGTGAACCACTTTCCTGTAATATCTCCTCTTTCCCCTTCCATCCCTCCCTCTTTCTCTTTAAACACACACAGACACACATACACACACACACACACACACACACACACACAGACAAATACATGCATCCTATTTTTTCTGTTTCTCTGGAGAACCCTGATTAATATACCACAGAATAACCTGCACATTAATATTTCTAGCAGCTTTATTCATAATTTCCAAAACTTGGAAGTAACTATGACATTTTTCAATAGGTTAAAATATAAACAGTGGTACATGCAGACAATAAATATTATTCAATGATTAAAAAAAAAGAAATGAGCTATGAAGCCATGAAATTATATGGAGGAGCCTTAAATACATATTGCTTGTGAAAGCAGCCAATTCACATACTGTATGAGTATGACTAAATGACATAATGAAAAAGATAAAACTATGGAAACAGTAAAAAGATCAGTGGTTGCAGGGGTTCAGAAAGATGGAGAGAATGAATAGGTCAAGGGAATATTAGTGCAGAGTTTTATATATAAAACTGTAGTGGTGGATGTATGTCATTATACATTTGTCAAAAACCTCACAATATACAACATAGAGTGAAACCTAGTGTAAATTATGGATTTTCATTAATAAGATATCAATATTGGTTCATTAATTATAACAAATATTTCATACTAATGCAGTATGTTTATAATAGGAAAAACTGGGGGAGGTGGGAAGGAGAATATGGGAACTTCTTGTACTTTCCACACAAGATTTTCTTAAAACTGGCTTGTCAGACAGGCACAACTATGTGTAGAATTCAAGAGATGAATACTAATGCACAAATAAAATTACAAGATGGAAAAGGACATATCATACAAACACTAGTCATAAGAAAATTACAGTGGCTATATTTGTATTAGACAAAGTAGACTTTAAAACATAGAATATTATCAGAGAGAAAGAAGGGTATTTCAAAATGCTTAGAGGATTAAACAGTCAAGGAAACATGATAATCCTAAATGTGAATACAACCAATTAAAGAGCTAAAAATATATAAACAAGATTTAAATATTATTCTCAATAATTTTTAATTGACATACAAAGGGCACACCAAAATGGACATATTATATTTTTAATTTCTACACTGGTGTAGATTTAATTTTTCTAGGCATGAGTTACAAGAATTAGAGTTGTTATTTTCGTAAAATGAAATTCAGTTTATCAATTCATGCTTAGCTTCATTTACCACTATGTGTGTAGGGAAACATATAGCATATAACCATGCTTAAGAACATAGAAAAACATTCTCCACTAACAACAGTAACAGGTCAATAAACAACAGCAGCAGCACTGATCTATGCAATTAAAACATGTTTATGTACAAATTTACCAGCATTTCCATTTGGCTTCTTTTTCATTATTATCTTGAACAATTTTAACTATGAAAATGGGTGTGACATCCACTTACCCAATGTTTTTTTCTTTTTAAGCTATAGTGTTTACAACTATAAAGCAGAATTTAAGAACATGATAATTTTACAATATAATATTGATCTTCTCGATCTTTGGCAAAACTTATTTTATATCTATAAATGTTCTTTCTGTTGCCTGGATATATTTAACTTTGATAGATCAAAATTATGTTAAAATCCCTTATTTAAAGGTTAAATAAGTTGAAACTATGACCGAAAATTATTTTCTTATATATAACTCTTTTTGTTTATTTGAGGCACTTTAGAAATTTGGGCCGGGCGCGGTGGCTCAAGCCTGTAATCCCAGCACTTTGGGAGGCCGAGGCGGGTGGATCACGAGGTCAAGAGATCGAGACCATTCTGGTCAACATGGTGAAACCCCGTCTCTACTAAAAATACAAAAAAATTAGCTGGGCATGGTGGCGCGTGCCTGTAATCCCAGCTACTCAGGAGGCTGAGGCAGGAGAATTGCCTGAACCCAGGAGGCGGAGGTTGCGGTGAGCCGAGATCGCGCCATTGCACTCCAGCCTGGGAAACAAGAGCGAAACTCCGTCCCAAAGAAAAAAAAAAAGAAAGAAATTTGGAGCATATATCTCTTCTTCCTTTCACCTCTCTTTTTCTTCCTTACCCCTCTTCCTTCTCTCATTTTTTCTCCTTCCTCCTTCCTTCCTTTCTTTCCCCTCTCCCTTTCTTTCTTCCTTTCTTTTATCATGGCTTCAGATAAAATATTTAAGCTTCCCTCTTTCCAAATTTCAGGCTCTTTTTTTTCTAGTACCCTCTCTTTTGGAGTGAAGCTACTTTTATTCCAATAACCCACATTATATAATTTTCTAATACTGCTTTCTAGTGGCATTTTAAGCTGGAGACAGTAGAAAAGTAAATAAAAGATCTAAGATGTTTTTAAATGCTTGATATATATATATATACGGGACATCAACAGAAACTACTAGAAACCAAAAATAAAAACAATATGTCCACAACTAAAAAAAAAGTAACCAAGTGAGGATTTCATTACAATGCCTGCTCAGAATGACATTATGTGATACAGAGAAGTTACTGCAGTACTTCCTAATTAAGGATAATTGGGTAACAGGTCAGTGCTAATCCTTTAATTAACAACTTATTAATATATTCAGGAAAATTCTTCTACTACAACGTTGTCTGGAGATCGTGGGGTAAGCCTAGCTACAAGATAACTGCTGAGAGGATACTTGCAGAAGATATATTTCAACTTTCTAATTAAAGACCTAAATTATTGGCTTCATGGTAGAGGCAAATAATACATTCCGTGAGTAGTTATATAATAGACATGCAAAATGATGAAGGCACTTTTTATTAAATTGCTGACCAGAAGTTGATGTAAGTGCTTTCATTTACTTGTATTTAGTATTAAAATGTTGACTTTTGGATGATTGATTTGTTTTAAGGTTAACTATTCCATACAGAGCAGGTATTCAATAAATAACGTTGACTGACAGATGGTTAAATGCTAAAATGTGCTTCATCTTTACAGGCAAATAGACACCTGATGATTGATTATAGTCAAACATCCTTTAAAATATAGTTTGCACATGTTTCAGACTAATTACTTGCTAAATTTAATTCTGAATTTAAAATGCTTTATAACTATCATTAATTAATCTGATTTAGTTTTTATTATGGCATTGCTGATGCCAAACTGGTTAAAATGTTTTAGTGCTACACTACTTGCAGTTTAAAATTCTATTTTTAAGACTTATAAAGATATACAAGGTAGTTTTTCTTCTGCTATTGCTGTAGTAAATTCCAGAAGAGTAACTCTAAAAGATTGCTCCTTAATTATTAATGAAAAAAATCAATGGATTCTATCTTCATTTCTTTCAGTTCCTGAAACTCAGATGTTATATGAAGTCAGATTTTCTCAAAAGGTAAGTTAAGTTAGTGTTTGATAACTCTAATCTTTATTTTTCCAACATAGCAATAACTCTTTCAGTCCCCTAATCTTTAAAATACTAGGAACCTATTAACTCTCTACCATGAAGATAATTCACGTGCATGTAAATGTCCTCATTTAAACATTTCACTTCATTTCTTTCAGTATGTAGGAGTCAGAAAAATTAGGTTATTTCGAAATAAACCTATGCCAGTGCCTCAGTTACGGTTATCCAAATTAAAAAACAGATTGGACAAAAAGGGTAAAATGAGACATTTGAACCACTCCAAAACACATTTAAGCATTATTTTTTGTTGTTTTTTTAAGAGACAGGGTATTGCTCTGTTGCCCAGGCTAGAATGCAGTGGTGCAATCAGGGCTTATTGCAACCTCAAACTCCTGGGTTCAAGTGATCCTGTTGCCTCAGCATTCCACATATCTGAGACTACAGGTGTATGCCACCATATCAGGTGAAGTTTTTTAAAATTTTTGTACAGATGGGGTCTCACTATGTTGCCCAGGCTAGTATTGAACTCCTGGCCCTTGGATCCTCCTACCTTGGCCTCTCAAAGAGCTGGGATTATAGACATACATCACTGTGCCTAATGTTTCATTTTTTTATAACACTCAATGGCATCTTTTATTCAGACATTTTAATGATTCACAACTAGGTGATTAGAGATTAAAAAGTATCTTGAAATAATAATTTATTTTAATTCGTGGATTTAATAATATTTTATTTAAATAAAAACATCTCCCAAATGAATGGTCAGTTCAGATCAGCTTCCAAGCTGATATTAGAATACTAATATTACAACAAAACATGGAATATTTAGCAAAACAATTAAAAGGCTATACATTTAATGCATATATGGTGGTGTTTAGAGTATCATTGAATGAATATTTGTTAAGATACTATATGACACATTCTGATACATTGTTTTCATTTTCCATAAACTCGGGATACTATTTTTGCAGAAATAAATAAAACTTTACCTACAATTCCCTTTTGTGACACCAGATGGTGCTTCTATTTATGAATTGGTTCTTAAGAAAGAATTTTTTGAAAATCCTATGGAATAAGAGCAATAAAATAAAGTTTTAGATTATCTAACTACTACTCTCCTATCTACCTCTATATTTAACAAATGAAGAGGTTCTAAAAAGTTAAATGACAAGTAACATTCCCATTCCCAAAATTCCTCGGGTTTTTTTATGACAGATCTGAGCAGGAACCCAAGATCCTGGCAATGAATTCTTTAAATTAGCTTTCATTACTTTATACTAAAATTCTGTGGCTGTACTCATAGTTCAAGAGAAGTATTCATGCAATATGCAATGCTGAGCTGCTCTGTGTGGGCAAGTGTGTGTGTGATTACAAAAAACATCTTAGGCCAGTTCCTTCCATTGTAATATTAACCTTATGTTAACAAATTCAATAATATCTAAATATTTAAAGAAATCTTATATTATCTCAAAGTACTTTTTTTTTAAACAAAAGTTTGGCACATGAACAGATAGATTTTACAGGTAACACTATTTTCTTGAATTCTATTTACTAAAATAAATTGGTTAGAATAATTTTACTTCTGAAAATATTTCCAGTAAGAACTCAGAAATTGTCATGCAAGACTTGACTTATTCTATATACTGTCAAAATTCTCTGTTGTCCCAGTGGAGACATCCAATAGAGATCTTGAAGGAAATATCATGAAAGGAAATATCATTCTTTCACTGATATTTTTAAAAGTAAAAGATGTAGCCTTAAACACAATAGTTCATCATTGTCTCATAATGTGACTTTCTCATATTTATCCATGTAATGCTTTTTCTGTATTTTTATTTACATTGTCTCTCATAATCACAATTGTAGTGCATCTGGAAAATAAGAAAAAATAATAAATCTATGTAGGACAGTCTCATTATTAGAAAATGTTGAGATACAGATTCAATGAAATTCCTGCCAAAATCCCAACAAACTTTTTTCTATTTTTTCAGAAATAGAAAAAGAAATTCAGAAATTCATGTGAAATCTGAAGAGAACCTAAATGGGCAAAATAATCTTTTATAAAAAGAACAACGCCGTTTTTCAAAAAGACGATGGGTCAGTCATTTTCTTCAGCCCTAGAAGATGTCTAGTTAGCATAAGCAAAAATTAGAAAAGGTATGAAGAATGTGATTAAAGAAACTACTGAAACGTCAGCATGGAAAGGGCAGAAACTAGGGGTGCTCTGGAGATCAAGATAGCAGGAAGTACTTCGGGATCTCATCCTGAATACCACAGCTGGAATGAAAAAGCTCCAAATTTTGTTGGTGTTATCTTTGCATCATTTATTTTTTGAAACTCAGAATCCCAGGAAACAGATCCTAATTGATCTGGTTGAGGCCATGAGTCTATTTATGGCTAAAAGGGAGTAGAGAAATACATTTGTATTAAGATCGCATTGGATTTGGCCTCAAAAAAGTTGGAGCATAATAACTAGAAAATGAAACCACAAAAGTCAAGAGATGGACAACTTCAAAGATATAAACAGGATACTTTATTGCTAATGTTTTACATTTGCTTGTATATCAATTAATTATTGATGTATCAGAAAATATTTCTATGTATTTCAGAGATACTTCTCATGCAGAGTATTGACTAGAGATTTGTATGTTGAAAAACAATTATTGCTAAATCAATAATTTTCATATTCATGTCATTCATAGTATTTATGGTCTATTCTATGTCTTGTGCTATATGAAATGTAAGTGTACAATGATTAAATTCATAGCTTTTTTATACTGCTAACCACATCTTTCTTGAATGACTTTTATTGGCTTTCTTAGTATCACACTTTCCAGATTTTCTTCTACATTTCTGTTTTTTTCTTCTCAAAAGTTTTCCTTCCTCCCTTCCTCCTCCTCTTCTTCCTACTCCTCCTCTCTCTCTTTTTCTCTCTTATATATTTAATAACACCATTTTTAATTAAAAAAAAGGTTTAATAGATGCCTGATATTTCCCAGGCACTAGGACCTATGATGAATAAACAAATTTTAAAAATTGACAAATTTTTTTGCTCCCATGGAATTTACATTTTAGTGACAGTCAGAACATATAAAAAAAAAGTAATATAAATTCAAATAATAATGATAAATACTAGGTAGGAAATAAAGATATCATAAGAGTGTAGATGATATTTAGAGAGAAGGGGCATTTTAAGAGCTCATTTGCAGCTTGACCTCAACTGCTAGAGTTACTCTAAGCTCTCTGCCGTGCTTTGATTATATATGTTCACATGCTCCTGGCCAATCTCATTCACTCATGGGTCTTTAGTTTGTATCATTAGGCTGACAATGCCATGTTATTTCTCTAGTCCACATCTCTCTTGCCTTATAGACGTACTTACTGACTTCAGACAACCCTGTTTCCTTCTTTTACTGACCTATGAAAATTGTCATATTCAAAAGTGAGATCATCATATTTATTCCCATAACTCACCTCCAATTCCTATGTTTCTGTCTTAGTGAATGGTACCCTCATCTAATCAAGTGCTGAGGACAGATCTCTGAGAAGCAGATTTGATTTCTATCTTGATTCATTCTCCACATTTAATAAATTACCAAGTCCTACATTTCAAGTTTTATATAAATCTTTTTGCTTATCTTCATTTCACTGTCAACTCCAAAGTTGAGCCCATGGTTAATGCTCATTTGGATTAATTATTATTACAGCTTTTTAACTAATCTGTATCCATCTGGTACATTTTCCTCCATTTTCCACAATTCAGGTTAAGAGAGGTTTTGAATATACAATTTGGATAATGCCATTGGCCTCCTCAAATTGTTTTAGTAACTTTTTCTATAATAAATCTCTAAATGTTTAGGTTTATTGCATCATTCTCTGTCTATTGCTTACCCTTCCCAATACCATTTTTCCCAATACCTCCAATTACAATGTATATTACAAGTCCTCAAATATGTTATTTCCCCTTAAGTCTTTGATACATGCTTCTCCCATTTCCATGAAAAAATATCGCATTCTATCCCACTTCTTTACCACCATCATGACAGCCTCCAGCTCAGTACTTAGACCTAATCTCTTCTCAACTGCTGGATCTTATTTTAGATTTCACTTCCTCTGAGAGGCCGTTTTTTCTTTTGGTGCCATGGGAATGTGCTCCTGCCTTCTGCTCACATCACATTTTATAGTTTTCCCTTCATAGAAACTTAGCTGATTTTCTCTAAGTTTGTTGAGGGCAAGAAATGTGTCTATTTCTTTTTTTCTTGTTGCATACTCACTCATCCCAGTGCCTTGCTCAGAGTAAATATTTTTTTTAAATGACACTATGTTGGAAGATCTTGGTTGCAGAATGAGTAATGAATTATCCAGGGTAAAATGAAAGTGGTTTTCAAAAATAAACTTTACATGTTCAATAGCTTAGAGAAGCGTACTGCTCTCTGACATAACTGTGTGAGCATTCTAGGCTAGTAGAAAACTGATTCAAATATCCAGATTCTTTCAGTCTTGTTTCTCTACTATACTCCAGGGAAGTGGTTCCTAGACTTCTGGTCTCAGGAAACTTCTCTCTTAGGCATTTTTGAGAACACTAAAGAGCTTTTGCTTATGCCAATTATATATAATATTTGCCATATAGATATTAAAGGTGATAAAATTTAAATATGTTACTTATTAATTTATTTAAAATAACAATAAACCCATTACATGTTAACAAAAATAACAGTTTTAAATTAAGGAAAAAAGATCTGTCATACCCAAGAAGAGACTAAGGACACATGACAACTAAATGTGATATGATATCTTAAATGGGAACCTTGAAGTTTATTTTTAAAATACATTAATTTGAAGAGTGGTATTGTCTTACTATTTTTTTTGTAAATCTCTTTAATGTCTGATGTAACAGAAGATAAGTGGATGTAAAAGACAACTCATATTCCCTGAGAAGACAGGAGGGAAAAGGTCCAAGACATATGTGGAGGGGCCAGCCTTATATGAATCAAAACACTGTTTGCCTTGTAACAGATAGAAAAGTGGCAGATGTGAATTACACAGACATGTAGTCGTGTGTAATTAATAATGGGATTATGGCATTATTCTTAGCTGACTGCAATATTTTCTCAATGACTTTTTTGGCGAGATCATCAGTAAAGAACAATGTCAGTGGAAGAAGTGTTGCTGATGTGCTGAGAGAAGGAAAGGTGTAAAACATGTCTTGCAGAGTGCAGAAATGAGCTTAACTAGGAAAGCATCTTGAGATTTATGTCAATATATTTGAAACACATCCATTGATTACAGTTAAGTGATTTTTTCCCAAGATGTGTTGGGGCTTAATTGGTATTTTGCTAGAGAAAGAGTAGAAAAGAATTGAGAATATTTATAAAGCAATACTTATTTTATTGGACCAAGGATTCTGTGCTTCATAAGGATAGAATTAATGGTATTTAAGGGCAATAGGTAAAATTGGGTAGGTACAGTGGATCACAAGTTTTGATCTGATCTTCAAACGTTGTACAGCAGCATAGAGTCGGTTAATAGGAGTAGGAATGAGTGAGTATTCAAAGAATAGGATATATGAAAGAGAGACTTTAGATGTGCGATAATTATTGATCATAACCAAATTTGGAGAATCACTGTGGAAATGAGTGGCTGGGTTAGGATGGGAAGAAAGATCATTAAAGCTAAGAAGGCCAAGGAACTGAGAGGTGAGCACATTGCACACTTGTGTGGTGTTGAAGATGTCAAGCATGGAAACAGACTGGTGATAAGAAAGGAAAATGTGAATGAGGTGATGAGGCGCTGTGACTCTCAGCAACAAGTGTAATGATTAGTAAATTCTAATAAAAGACATTTCACAAAACAGGAGGAATGAGAATAGATCCCTTAGAAATAGCAATGGAAAACAAGCCAAATGTTGCAATACAATACCTCCTGGACCTAAGAGGGAAAGCTCATCACTTGAAGGGAAGGCATAACTTTTGAAGGGAAGTAATGACTTTTGAGTTAGAGAAACAAAGTGAAGGGAAGTTATAGAGAAGTAGGTGAAGATTTTTTGAAGGTTTGTTAATCACAGACTATCAATTCCAAGGATACATAGATGGTTTGGGAGCATAAACAGATGTAGGGATGGAGGGCATGTTAAGAGGCATGAAGAGCAGGATAGGGATTAGTGTCACAGGGGGATGGATGAAGTGAAAGACTTGGACTTCTGCTGGTAACTGACACTAAATGGGATTTGAAGCGTGACATCCTTTGAAATCAGAACTATGTAAATTGAGGATTTACAGGTGATTGAATTTGTCTCTGGCTGAAAGTGTTATGGTGGCCAGGAGCAAGAGGCTACTTAATCCCTCAGGGAGGCTGACTCAGCACACACCCACGGATACACATGAACAGAGAAATACTGCAGAAAGCGAGAATGTGGTATCTAGTTTCATCAAGTACTGTTCAAATAGCAGATGATATAATCCGCTCTAGTGAATATCTAATTTCCCATCAAATGTTTCCTTGCCATATCTTCGAATCACACATCTACCTGTACTATCTGTAAATATACAAATATAATGGATTCAGAAGAGGCTGGACAAACAAAAATTCATCCCTGAGAGACTAATCAAATTTGGGGGAATGGCACACAAAAATTTAGCTTCCAGATAACCACACATGGCTGAGAACTGACTCTGTGCATGATGGATTTGTCTAAGAGTCATATGCTCTTTCCTCCCCTTCAAATTTCAATTAAGCAGCATATGGAAAGATAAGAAAGATGAGTATAACATGAAAAAAAAAAAAATATATATATATATATATATATATATATATATATCAGGCGGGGGGCCTCACGCCTGTAATACTAGCACTTTGGGAGGCCAAGGTGGGCAGATCACTTGAGGTCAGGTGTTTGAGGCCAACCTGGCCAACATGGCAAAACCCCGTCTCTACTAAATACAAAAATTAGCCAGGCATGGTGACTGGCGCCTGTAATCCCAACCATTCGGGAGGCTGAGGCAGGAGAATCACTTGAACCCAGGAGGCAGAGGTTGCAGTAAGCCAAGATCACACCGCTGCACTCCATCCTGGGCAACAGAGCAAGACTCTGTCTCAAAAAAAGAAAAAAAAAAGAAAGAAAAGAAAAGAAAAAAAAAAAAAAACACATCAGTTTACTTATTCTCAGATCTATATAGGAGTATGATATCTTGAGTTATCTTGAGTGGCCTTAAGTCCTATAATAATGTCTACTAGTTAACTAGAATTGTATAATATCTAAGGATCATCAAAAGCTTTTTTTTAACCAATCATAATCTAAATATTTTGTATGTGTTGTCTCATTTACTTCTCATGATATTTTTACCTACATATCCCCATGTTCTCTCTCCTACCCCAAATAGTAAATATGTATAATGAACAAGTCAAAAGATCTAATGCACAACATGAAGACAATGTGTAATAACAGCGTATTGTACTTAGACTTTTAGCAAAATGATCAGGTCACAGCTGCTCTTACCATGGGGGCATACCAAGTAAGTATGAGATGATGAATGTATTCATTTGTTTTACTATAGTACCCGTTTTACTACATACAAATATCTTATAATATCATGTTGTATACCTTAAATATACACAATAAAATTTATTTCTAGAATTCTCACAATATTTAACAGATGAGAAAACTGCAACATATTTTTAATGACTAGAATTATACTCTGGGCAGAGTGATTTCTGGAACTGTGAAGCTTGAGGCAAATTATTAATTTCTCTCTATCTCAATTATTTAATGTTATCTCATAGGATTATAAACAGCACATAGCACAAAGGAAACACTAATGACTATTATCTAGTATAAATTTCCTGTGATCTTTAAAATAATTATGTTATAAATTTAAGTTGTAATTTTTTTATTATACTTTAAGTTCTGGGGTACATGTGCAGATTGGGCAGGTTTGTTACATAGGTATACACATTCTATGGTGGTTTGCTGCATCCATCCCCTTATCATCTACATTAGGTGTTTCTCCTAATGCTATCCCTCCCCAATCCGCCCACCCCCTGACAGGCCCCAGTGTGTTGTGTGATGTTCCCCTCCTTGTGTCCATGTATTCTCATTGTTCAACACCCACTTATGAGTGAGAACATGCGGTGTTTGATTTTCTGTTCTTGTGTCAATTTTTATGTGTTCTAATTTTAAAATATTATTTTAACATTTAGTTTATAATTGAGATTTTGCCTGTGAAACCTTAGAAATTGTAAAAATTATATATTTGACTTTGACACGCGATCTAAGCAGTTCTTTTATTTTCAACAAAATGTCTCATTCTTTAGAAATCACTGTTAACTGGAATAAGCTAAGCACAGAAAGACAAATATCACATGTTCTCACTCAAATGTACAGGAGGCTTAGGAGGGTGTGAAGGAGGAGGATGAAGAGAGATTTATTAATGGGTACAAACATACAGACAGATAGAAGGAATAATTTCTAGTGTTCAGTAGCAGAGCAGGATGACTATCGTTAACCACAATGTGTTGTATGATTCAAAATAACTAGAAGAGAGAACATCTGGAATCTTTACACAAAGAAATGACAAATATTTGAGGTGGCAAATATCCCAGTTACCATGATTGGATCAATACACGTTGTATGCACATATCAAAATATCACATGTACCCCATAAATACGTACAACTCGTGGATCCATAAAAAGTCATATTTCCCATTTTAAAATATTCATAAAGCTTTCAAATTTTCAACTATTAGCAGTTAAGTCATTTCAAGTTTAAGTAAGCTGCTTATTTGTGCCCAGTAATACTCTGTTTGGTTACGATTTTTACAATATTGGCCTTTGTTAGTTAGAATTTACTTATTCTTACTTTTATTATTTACAACTTAATAGTTTATACTTTCATAATTGTGGCTTTGTTATGGAAACATAGATTTGTAGTTATTTGAGAAAATGTGAAAATAACTTTTAAGAAATACAGACACTAATTCTCATAATAAATATGATAATTTTAGGACAAAATTATAAATCCATTTCTAACTATGGTATATATACCTTGCAAACAATTCCCTGGAGTTACCCCTTCACACCTATTTTTATCAACATAGACAACCCAGGAGGTACACTGAAAATGAAAATATAAAAATTAATTTTAACTCTTAAATGTGTGCTTTCACAACTCCGGCTTCACTCAAATTCTGTTCTGGCATTCGTGAGTGTCAATTTGCCTCTGTGCCAATGAGTTGGGATTTCTTCAGATTGAGGGATGAGAGAAAAAAATAGTGAGACCTTACTTTAAAGTCCTTTGGAAACGTGTAGGAAATTTTCCATGAAGAACACAGTGCCACTAGGAGAACAGGGTGGTCAGATATAAAGTTTTTGAAAATTATCATAATAAACCAGGGACACCCAGACAATGAGCCAGTGGTGGAGAGGGTAACAAGATCAATTAATAAAGCCACATGCCATTATGAAGTACAAGCAGGCAGGCCCTGTCCAAAGATGGTGGTGACAAGAAAATGGGGGATATGGATCTAAGAGGCTGTCCAAAACAGTATGTTTCTTAACCTAACCATATGTTTGTAGTCTGATACTTTGGACTATAAGAGCACGAGTGAAGTGAATTAAGTCAGGAAGCATCAACAAGTATCTTTAATCAGAATCATGATGTTCATTGTGGTCTATTTATCTTGGCATGATCAGCTCTCTATAGTTATTTCGTGATTTTATGCAACGTATCAGATATTGTGTCTTTTTACTCATTCTATGAATGGATCCTTAAAATGTATCACATGGCAATAATGTAAGAAAAATGGTATACATGCATTGACATCTTTGTAAGAACAGGACACACATGTCCTACTACAATTTTTATGGATCACCTATAAACATGAGGTTAAATTGAGAAACTCCTTTTGAAAATGATTCAGTTACTATGCACATTAGTAGTTTGATTATAAAAAGGATGATGTCCAAATAATTTTTAGAAAAGGGCACTCTCATGTCATTAGGGAAGTGCCCTTTTTTAAGTGTCAGGTCAGTTTAGTTAGCAACTGTCACCAAGGAGGTAACCATTTGTCATTATTTATTGTCACAAGGAACATTCATTGATATTGCTGAAGTGAACTCTGTTAGCATGTTTCTCTCTTGCTTAGTTATGCCTGCAATTGGCCACTTGCATGAAAGCCCACTGGCAAAGTCTAAAATAATTTTAAAATTAACTTGTGTTTCAAGCACTGTATATATTTCCTTTAACAAAAAAGGAAGCAAGAGCCACAATTAGTAATTGTTTTCTCATCAGGAATATTGCCTAGTTTATGACCATGAATATCATTAGATGAAAAGTCAGTAAGTTTTATGATTTCCAGCTTCTAAAATCCATTGCTAAATCTGAGAAAAATCTGTTTTCCTTACTTTAGTATAAAGTGCCAGAAAGAAATATTCCTTTATTGGAATAATATTAACAAGTGGAGGAAAATGAAGGGATATCATGTGATATAGACATGATATAGACAGTGGATTATTTCCTTTTAATTGTAGAATCTAGCATAATTCCTTCCTTTACTTTGAGTGCTTCCATCTTATTTCATTTGGAAGTCATTTGCCTTTCATTCTATTCATCTTTTCCCAATTTTATACCCTTAAGATAAATTTTAAACATATAACAAATTGCCCGTTAAATAGTGGCCCTGTCAAACTGATAGGCAGGAAGGGAAAAATTGCTTGCTTCTAAAGGTCCATTTACTTACTAATGACAGCATAGGTTACTATATTTTCTGTGTACACATTACTTCATCCAAGGTAGAGAGGTCAGAGAAGTGGAATAAAAGCTTGGCTTTTGATTTAGATTCTATTTTTATAGAAATGCTTTTGGAATACATAATATCAGCTTTACAAAGTAGTTAGGAGGGGGCAAAACAGTATATCTAGTAAGGATACTTCCTGTGGTTATACATGGAACAGTGCTGAAAGCCCATTGCATTTTATTACCCGTGAGACTTTGGGTAAGATACTTCATCTTCCTGAACCTTAGTTTTCTCATTTTATAAATAGGGTTAAAAATGACTACTTCATAGTGTTATTTTGAGAGTAAGTTATATAAAGTAGTTTGAGTAGCTAGCACAGTTGACATTAAAAAAGTGATAGTTAATAATGTTATTATCATCACTGATTATATATATGGAAATATTCGTAAATTAAAGTTACCCAAAGAACATATATATATATTTTATATATAGCCAAGAGTTCCTAGTATAGCTTCACTCAGTTCATTATGAAGCATACAATTATATGAATTATTTAAAAAGTTTATATATTTGTTTTCATGCTTTGTAACTGATTTGACATTTTCATGACCATTTTTGCTAATTGATCTACTGTCAGATATTTAGGGAATACTCATTATGTTTCTACCAATGCCCCCCTTGAGTACAGAGCACATAGCAAACCAGTAATCACCAGTATGTTTTCCTGTTCAGTACATCAACATGATAAATATCTTATGAATGAAATATGCAGGTGAAAAAAAATAAGCTAGATTATAAATGGTCTCTAAGAATCCACTATGAATCCTGACCCATCACTATCTTCCAATGCAGAGAGTATCTAATTTTCTCCCCATCTGCTGAAAGTTCTTCAGTGATTCTCACTGATTTTAGGAACAAGACCAAAACTTTGATGGCCTGCACTCACCTGCTCTTCTCATAGGCCAAACAGCAGCCACGTTGCCTTTCTTTCCATTCTTCAAAATCTTCATTCTGCTTCCCGCCACAGGGACTTTCACATTCTGAAATGCTATTCTAAGTTTCCCTTTGTCTAGCTATGTCAAATTCATCTTCTAATAATGACTTACACATTATTTCTCCAGGGAAACCAGAGCAGATAGTTTACCACATTCAATGCCACAACCTTTGACTCTTATATTACCAAGACCCTTTCCTTCAGCTGTAAAAAGACAAGTTACAACTCATTTCCATTAAATAAGATATGTGAGTGTATACATATTTTGTAATATATGGTTTATATATGTCATAATATATTACTTACATGTGAAATGAAATTTTCCACAAACTTTTAGAAGTCTCTTCACATATAAGTAATAAAATAGAAAATAATATAAAATAAATAATAAAAAACAGAAACTTAGGGCTGGGAGCAGTGACTCATGCCTGTAATCCCAGCACTCTGGGAGGCTGAGGTGGGTAGATCGCCTGAGGTCAGGAGTTTCAGATTAGCCTGGCCAGCATGGTCAAAGTCTGTCTCTACTAAAAAGAAAAAAAAAAAAAAAATTAGCCAGGTGTGGCAGCAGGTGCCTGTAATCCCAGCTACTGGGGAAGTTGATGCAGGAGAATTGCTTGAAACCAGGAGGTGGAGGTTGCAGTGAGCCAAGATCATGCCATTGCACTCCAACCTGGGTAATAGAGCGAGATTCCGTCTCAAAAAAACAAAACAAAACAAAAACAACAACAACTTATTTCTAACATAAGCTTCATCAAATTCAAGACACTTTTGGTAAGTAATGATACCAGCCATTTAATCCAGCTTTAAAGAACAGAGGGTCTGGGAATTTAACCATGTCAATGTAGTTTTATAAAAAATATTTTAACTGAAGAAAACTGGGTGCCCTTTAAGGATTTTTTAACATTAGAAAACAAAAATAAGTTAGAAAGTGCTAAATCAGGACTATAAGGTGAATTCCTAATGATTTCCCATTGAAATTCTCACAAAATTGCCATCATTTGATGAGAGGAATGACCAGGAGCATTGTCATGATGGAGAAAGACTCCGGTGAAGTTTTCTGGGTGTTTTTCTTCTCAAGCTATGGCTAATGTTCTTAAAACGCTCTCATAATAAACAGATGTCATCATTCTTTGGCCTTCCAGAAAGTCAACAAGCAAAATGCCTTGAGCATCCCCCATGTTGCCCTGACCTCTGCTCTTGACCAGTCTGCTTTTGCTTTAACTGGATCACTTCCACTTCTTGGTAGCCATTGCTGTGATTGTGCTTTGTCTTCAGGATCATACTGGTAAAGTCATGTTTCATCTCCTGTTCTTTGAAGAAAGTCTTCAGTATATTGAAACCCACTTGTTTAAAATTCCCATTGAAAGCTCTGCTCCTGTGTTCAGCTGATCTGGGCACAATGATTTTGGAATCCATTGAGTGGCAAGTCTGATCAACTTTAATTTTATAGTCTGAATTGTGAGAGCTGAATGATTGAGATGTCTAACGTGTTGGCTATTGTTTAAGCTGTTAATCACTGGTCCTCTTCAACTGGAGAACAAAAAGATAATTTCTTTCCTCCCAAATTGATGTGGATGGTCTGCTTCTGCAGACTTTTTCTTCAGCATCATCTCATTCCTTCTCAAAAGGTGTTATCCATTTGCAAACTACTGATTTATTTGGGGCTTTGTCTTCATAAAATTTTCATAAAGTATCAATTATTTCACCATCTTTTCGCGCAAGCTGCATCATAAATTTAATGTGTGTTCTTACTTCAATTGCAGCAAAATTCACGTTGCTCTGATAGGGGCTGTTTTAAAACTGATGTCTTTTCCTTATAGATACCTCAAACTAGATCCTATTCAGACAACTTATAACATGTTAGTACAAGTTTATTTGGGTTTAAACGAAATTTGAAACCCATGCATAGTTTTTAAATAATATGCATTTCCATAAACAATTTGAAATCTCTCTTATTATATATCATGTTTTATATAATATCTAGTATAATATATGGAAATTTCTAGCTATCTACATCTTTAGATAGGAGAGCTGTATCTGGGACAGTATGTCAAGATGGATTTGGTTTATTTAAATACAATCAACATCTTTCCTCTTATAGAAAACAAAATCTATCTTTAAGAATACCAATGTCTCCATGCCACTGAACAATTTTATTTCTAGGTATCTATTCAAGATAAATAAAAGTGTATATCTAGAGAAATGTTTGTGCAATAATATTCACAGCAGGTTCCCAGTATGGGGCTACTCTATATATAATATATATATTCCATTAGTTCTGTCCCTCTAGATAACCCTGACTAATACAGTCAATAAACCTGAGGTAAGAGTATGTTTTACAAATAATCCTGGTTTTTATATATGCTTCCCAGCTTTGCCCAAAATGTTAATATGTGATGAAAATAAGTGTTACCACTTCAGAGCTGACTCTGTTTAACTCCTTATCTCAAATGTATATTCCATGTAACAAACTGCACACATACCTCCTGTATCTAAAAAGTTGAAATTGAAAAAATGTATTTCTAATATAAAATAGCTTTGGAAGATAGAAAATTAGCCATTATGTTTTTCTTGAAGGGGAAAAGGTAAAACATGTACTAATTCCACCACAATACAAAACAGTATATGATTGGGACCGGGACTGTGGTTGTGCTTTTTAAATTCTTAAATGCACCACCTAAGACTAAATTAGAGCAACACTGTATTTGAACTCAACATTAAATACATACATGCCTACTTACATATATAAATGCATATATTCAATTATTCATTTATACATACACAATGCTGTTTACTCATTTACTGTATGCATGACATTCTCAATAAAATCTCTCATAACTATTGACAACTTTAATTGTCGATATAGGTAACTCTTTACCCTAGGTACTCTGTTTCTAGACGTCCTTTTCTGCCATGAGCTTCTCCTCAGCCAATCATTCTATAATCACATAATAATTTAGTCATTACCTGTATATACTTACTCATCCTCAAAAAATGTTTCCTTATCATATACAAAAACGAGCTTAAGATGGATTAAGGACTTAAATGTAAGACCTAAAACTATGAAAATTCTAAAAGAAAACCTAGAAAATAACCTTCTGGGCATTAGCCTACCTAATACTTTATGATTAAGAATTCAAAAGCAAATGCAACAAAACCAAAAATAGACAAATGGATCTTAATTAAAGAGCTTCTTTCTGCACAGCAACAGAAACAACTGACAGAATAAACAGACAACCTACAGAATAGGAGAAAATGTTTGCAAACTATGCATCTGTATTTGTATGTTCTCACACTGCTACAAAAAGCTACCTGAGACTGAGTAATTTATGAAGTTTATTTGGCTCATGGTTCTGCAGGCTGTATAGGAGACATGGCTGGGGGAGGCCTCAGGAAACTTACAATCATGGCAGAAGATGAAGGGGAAGCCAGCATGTCCTACCTGGCTGGAGCAAGAGGAAGAGAGAGCAAAAGGGGAAGTGTCACACACTTTTAAACAACCTGATATTGTGAGAACTCACTCACTATCATGAGAACAGCAGGGGAGAAATCTGTCCCCGTGATCCAATCACCTCCCACAAGGTCCCTCCCCCAACATTGGGAATTATAATTGGACATGAGATTTGTGTGGGGACACTGAGCCAAACCATATCAGCATCTGTTAAAGGACTGATAGCCAGAATCTATCAAGAACTCAAAAAAATCAACAAGAAAAAATAAAAACCAAAAGACTCCATTAAAAAAGTGGGCAAAGCACTGAACAGACATTGCTCAAAAGAAGACATACAAAAGGCCAACAAACATATGAAAAATGCTCAATACCACTAATCATTAGAGAAATGCAAATTAAAACCACAATGAGATACAACCTGAGACTAGCCAGATGGCTCTTACTAAAAGTCAAGAGCCAGGCACAGTGCTTCAAGCCTGTAATCCCAGGACTCTGGGAGGATAAGGTAGACATACCACTTAACTCCAGGAGATTGAGGCCGGCCTAGGTGACATGGCAAAACCCTGTCTCTACAAAAAAATACAAAAATTAGCTCGGTGTGGTGGCAAGCACCTATAGTCCCAGCTACTCAGGAGGCTGAGGTGGGAGGATCACCTAAGCCTGGGGAGGTCGAAGCTACAGTGAGCCATGATCATGCTGCTGCACTTCAGCGTGGGCAATAGAGTGATACCCTGTCTCCAAAAATAAAAAGTCAAAAAATAACTTCTGACTTTTTATTTTTTGAGACAGAGTATCAATGGAATCTTGAGACAGGGAGAATATGGGTAAAAGGGAATAATTACACACTGTTGGCAGGAATGTATGCTAGCACACAACCTCTATGGAAAACAGTATGAGGATTTCTCAAGGAACTAAAAATAGAACTACCATTCAACCCAGCAATTCCCCTTCTGGGTATCTACCCAAAGTAAAAGAAAATGTTATATCAAAAAGATGCTTGCAAACTCGTATGTTTATTGCAGCACTATACATAATAGTAAAGTTATGGACTCAACCTAAGTGTTTATCAATGATTGATTGGACAAATGTGGGACATATACACTATGGTATACTATACAGCTACAGAAACATAAAATCATGCTCTTTGCAGCAACATGGATGGAGCTGGAGGCCATTATCGTATGTGAAATAACTCAGAAACAGAAAATAAAATACTGCATGTTCTCACTTATAAGTAGGAGTTAGACAATGGGTGCACATGGATGTGAAGGTGGAAATAATAAACGCTAGGAACTCCAAAAGTGGGGAGGGTAGAAGTAGGTCAGGGTTGAAAAATTACTTATTAGATACAGTGTTTCCGATTTGGATGATGGGTTCACTAAAAGCCCAGATTTCACCATTATGCAATATACCCATGCTACAAACCTGCGTGTATACCCCATGAATCTAAAATAAAGGTTTTTAAAAATGTTTCCAGTATTTCACTCTCTGAAGGCTACTTCTTCCAGTACCTTGATTTCAACAATTTTTTGACCTTTCAAGGACCAACAATCTATTAATGCTAATGCTACCAGATTTGTATGTTTTCTTCCACTTCTCTCAGCCCACTATAATATCCTTACCTTTCATTTTACTCAGATTAGATTCTCCTATGCAACATTATAACTCTCTCACACATGCCCTCTGTTTAATCCTTTCTCATTTTTTTTTCATTGAACTTGCCTCAACTCTTGAGTTGTAACAGTTTGAGGCAGGACCTGAAATAGGATGTTGGTGGACATTTGAAATGGACTGGAAGTAGTCACCAAACAAGGGGAGGACTTATGATAACAGGGTACCAGAAAGATATCTGACTCAACTGCCACACTGATTGAGAAATGGTATAAGACATGGGTGAAAAACGCAAATAGGTGAAGACCCAAATTCTAAACAATTTTTGAATTTTGCATCCTGATCAGTGTAAAAACCATAATAAGCTAGTATTTTGACAAATTAGAGCCAACCCAAAAACAAATTTGTGTTTGTTTTAATTCTTGCTTCATAAATTGAGCAATACAAACTCATTGCAAAGAGTTACCGAATCAAGGATAGAAATTTAACATTTAGTCTCACATGTACACTGTTAAAGAACATAGTATTCTAACATGATCATCTTATCTTGATTTTTACTTTGATTTCTACCTGCTTCCCCTAGAGGAAAAAAAAAATACGGGTTTCTACCTTCGATGTGTATTATCTAAAAGCCTGTCAGTAGAATTACCATGTAAGTATTTTCCTAAATCTTCAGAAGTTAGCTAAATATATTTGTTTCTTGACATCTACTATACAGCCAACATTGAGTTACTTGCATCTGCTTTAGGCTTATGCTGCATAATCAATGTCATTCAGTGACAGCTTAATTCTGTTGTGCTGATTATCTCAAACCTGAATTTTATGGCAATGCAGACTATCTCTCTAGTTTACCTTTATATGCCTGATAGAATGTATAATTACAGTTGGGATTAGCCTAATCCATTCTCTACTTAATGAGCTGAACGAATATTAAGCCCCAAATGGAAAGGAATTCAGCATATTTTAACTCTTCTTCACTCTGGCATGATTTTATTTTTACACCTTCACTTAGCTTGATCCATTACCAGCCTCTCATTCATTCTGGCACACACTCTAAATCAACTCATTTCATAATCTTATGAGTTGAAATCAATGACATTTGACCTGGAATTTAAAATGTTATGATTATTAAACCACAAGAAAGCAACTGGTAATTTGAATTTTGGTATTTGCATTTTAATGCACATGTAGAGAGAACATTTTGATAATAATGACTTATCTTTGGATAAAATCCATTCTCTAAATGAAATTGAATCAAGAAGTCTGAATCTGTTGAAACAGATGACCTTTAATATTGATATCAAGACTGATAACCTATTACTCTATTAATTTCTCAGCAATATTCATATCACAAAGAATAAAGAGATAATGCATGTATTTTGAGATGGGCCTAATTTTTTTATTCTGGTACACTCAACTCTTATGAAATGCGATTCTGATAGTTAAAAAGAATATCAGAAATTGTTTACATAGAAAACATTTAAGTTCTGGAAGTAAACCCAAAGAATGTCTATTTCATGAACATATACAATGTGCAACTTAACGACTGAGGCATGGCATGAATGACACTGATATACATAGCACTTGTCTCCTCAAATAAGTTTTGAGATAGTTTTTCAGATAAACTGAAAAACTTACGTAAAATTCAGGATAATATAGTGGAAGATGCAGGGAACTCTAACAGACCAAATAACATAAAATGTTATATAATAAATTAATAACAATATATTAGGTTAGTTTAAAAATATAATTAACTGTAGAGAAACAAATCAGTAACTCTAGTTTCCCTTCAGGTAATGATCGAATAGCTTCTTCCAGAATACTTTATTACAGAAAAGTATTGTAAATTCTGGTGTAAAGACTATTTGAAGGCACTACAAAATGGCCAAAATTGAATAAAAACTGGAAGAAAGTGAAGGACTTTGGGTAAAATTCCTGGGTTGTTGGGAACAAGCCCAACCCTGTGCCTGGGTGTCCCCTGTCCTGGAAGTGATAAGGGAATGAGAAAAGAAATAAAGACAAAGACACAATAATAGAATTTTACAACAGGGGCCCAGGGGTCCAACGCACTCTCCCAGGGTTATCTGCATTGACATTGATTTCTGGGCTCCAAGCGCTTTTATTAGGTGTATTATCTTGTTAATCTTGCAGGCTGTGGGGAGGGGGTCCAGGAGGAAGATAGCCAGAGAAAGAGCACCTGTCTGCAGCATTCAATAGCAAATGAAGTTCTCCTAAGAAATGCTAACTAAGGACACTGAGATTTTACCACCCATTGTCTAACCAGGTGCTTTGTAACAGAGGTATATGGGATAAGGTGCCATAAGGTCTGACCACACACAATGCATCAAGGGGCTTTTATCTACTGAGCATTGTGGACACAGAGCAATCTGAATTGCTCCATATTCTGAGAACATAGGCAGAGCTTGTGGCATTCTGGTGTCTCTGCCCTCTAAGGCCTTCTGGCCTTACTAACACCTATCTGCAAAGACCCCTCCCCAGTCTTATGAGCAGAGGTTGCATTTCCTTCCCAGAGTCTTTTGCATAAGCTCCCTTTAGGAGATCCTCACCCAAACTCTCTGTTGGGAAGAGCTGTGGGACGAAAGCTGTTCTTTTCACCTCTGCAACCACACCGCAGTGTTCTGCTGTTATAGGGCGCTCTTTATTATATGGTAAAGATGGTCTTTACCACAGACCTTCTGTTACTGCTTGATCTCTGCTTTAATTTTAGTGCACTATAGTTTAGATATGATCTGTGGCACAAATCTCAGTGTATAAAAAGCAAAGCAAGCTTGTAATCATTTAACTATAAGTAACACAGGTCTGTCCCGGATCATCTCTTCCCATACTGGGTAATAAAGCTTCTTGCTTGAGGGCACGCCCCTATTTTGGTGAGGCTTCTGGAACTAAAGAGTACTTCAGTTGGCTACTGGCTTCAGGAGAAGACAGAGTTTGGGGGGTTCCAGGACAGCTGAAATATGATGGAGGAAAGGAGGACTTCCCAAAAATACACACAAATTCTGCCTACATTCCTCAACAGTCCCTGAATTTGGCATGAGTGGGAGAAAACAAAACATGTGTAAGGATGAAAGAATTGAATAGTTTCAGCTGCCATCTATCATGGTGGTGGGGGTTGAGGAGTATGTTATGGGCAGGTATCAAGTTGGGATTTCATTCGTGCAAATTAACTTGCAACTATGACAAAAAATGAGAGGTCAGAATTCAAAATCTACATCTCATTTAAAATTTGTACTCTATAATAACATTTTCTTGACTATGTGTGGAAACAGAGAAATGTGACTCATACTCAAGAGAAAAAACCCTATATGTACTGAAAAGCTCCAGGTAACATTATACTTAATGAGGAAATATTGAATGCTTTTCCCCTATGCTTGAGGAGAAGGCAGAGTCGGCTCTCTATTCAATTTTTATTTATTTATTTATTTTAATTATATTTTAAGTTCTGGGGTACATATGCAGATCGTGCAGGATTGTTACATAGGTATACATATGCCATAGTGGTTTGCTGCCTCCATCCCCCCATCATCTACGTTATGTATTTCTCCTAATGTTATCACTCCCCAACCTCCCTACCCCCTGCTATCTTCCCCTAGCCCCACAACCTCCAACAGACCCCCAGTGGGTGATGTTCCCCTCCCTATGTCCATGTGTTCTCATTGTTCAACAACCACTTATGAGTGAGAACATGTGGTGTTTGGTTTTCTATTCTTGTGTCAGTTTGCTGAGAATGATGGTTTCTAGATTCATTCATATCCCTGCAAAGGACATGAACACGTCCTTTTTTATGGCTGCATAGTATTCCATGGTGTCTATGTGCCACATTTTCTTTATCCAGTCTATGGTTAATGGGCATTTGGGTTGGTTCCAAGTCTTTGCTATTGTAAACAGTGCCACAATGAATATACATGTGCATGTGTCTTTATAACAGAATGATTTAAAATCCTTTGGGTATATACTCAGTAATGGGATTACTGGGTCAAAAGGTATTTCTATTTATAGATCCTTGAGGAATTGCCACACTGTCTTCCACAATGGTTGAACTAACTTACACTCCCATCAACAGTGTAAAAGCATTCCTATTTCTCCACATCCTTTCCAGCATCTGCTGTCTCCAGATTTTTTTAATGATTGCCATTCTAACTGATGTGAGATGATATCTCAATGTGGTTTTGATTTGCATTTCTCTAATGACCAGTGATGCTGAGCTTTTTTTCATATGTTTGTTGGCCACATAAATATCTTCTTTTGAAAAGTGCCTGTTTATATCCACTTTTCGATGGGGTTGTTTGTTTTCATCTTGTAAGTCTGCTTTAGTTCTTTGTAGATTCTGGATATTAGCCCTTTGTCAGATGGGTAGATTGCAAACATTTCTTCCCACTCTGTTGGTTGCCAGTTCACCCTAATGATTGTTTCTTTTGCTGTACAGAACTTCTGGAGTTTAATTAGATCCCATTTATCTATCTTGGCTTTTGTTGCCAATGCTTTGGTGTTTTAGTCATGAAGTCTTTGCTTATGCCTATGTCCTGAATGGTATTGCCTAGGTGTTCTTCTTGGGTTCTTATGGTGTTAGGTCTTATGTTTAAATATTTAATCCATCTGGAGATAATTTTTGTATAAGATGTAAGGAATGGGTCCAGTTTCAGCTTTTTGCACATGGTTATCCAGTTTTCCCAACACCACGTATTAAACAGGGAATCCTTTCTGCATTACTTGTTTTTGTCAGGTTTGTCAAAGATCAGATGGTTGTAGGTAGGTGGCATTACTTCTGAGGCCTCTGTTCTGTTCCATTGGTCTATATCTCTGTTTTGGTACCAGTACCATACTGTTTTGATTACTGTAGCCTTGTAGTATAGTTTGAAGTCAGGTAGTGTGATGCCTCCAGCTTTGTTCTTTTTGCTTAGGATTGTCTTGGCTATGTGAGCTCTTTTTTGGTTTCATATGAAGTTTAAGTTGGTTTTTTCCAGTTCTGTGAAGAAGGTCAATGGTAGCTTGATGGGGATAGCATTAAATCCATAAAGTACTTTTGGCTGTATGGCCATTTTCACGATACTGATTCTTCCTAACTATGAGCATGGAATGTTTTTCCATCTGTTTTTGTCCTCTCTTATTTCATTGAGCAGTGGTCTGTAGTTCTCCTTGAAGAGGTCCTTCATGTCCTTTCTTAGTTGTATTCCTAGGTATTTTATTCTCTTTGTAGCAATTGTGAATGGGAGTTCACTCATGATTTGGCTCTCTGTTTATTATTGGTGTACAGGAATGCCTGTGATTTCTGCACATTGATTTTTATCCTGAGACTTTCCTGAAGTTGCTTATCATCATAAAGAGATTTGGGGTTGAGATGATGGGGTCTTCTAAATATATAATCATGGCATCTGCAAATAGAGACAATTTGAATTCCTCTTTTCCTAATTGAATGCCCCTTGTTTCCTTTTCTTGCCTGATTGGTCTGGCTAGAACTTCCAATGCTATGTTGAATAGCAATGGTGAGAGAGGGCATCCTTGTCTAGCGCCAGTTTTCAAAGGAAATGCTTCCAGTTTTTGCCCATTCAGTATGATATTGGCTGGGGGTTTGTCATAGATAACTTTTCTTATTTTGAGATATGTTCCATTGATACCTAGTTTATTGAGGGTTTTTAGCATAAAGGGCTGTTGAATTTTGTCAAAGGCCTTCTCTGCATCTATTGAGATAATCATGTGGTTGTTGTCTTTGGTTCTGTTTATGTACTGGATTATGTTTATAGATTTGTGTATGTTGAACCAGCCTTGCATCTCCAGGATGAAGCCTACTTGATTGTGATGGATAAGCTTGTTAATGTGCTGTTACATTCAGTTTGCCAGTATTTTATAGAAGATTATTGTATCACTGTTCATCATGGATACTAGCCTGAAATTTTCTTTCTTAGTTGTGTCTCTGCCGGGTTTTGGTATCAGGGTGATGTTGGTCTCATAAAATGAGTTAGGTAGAATTCCCTGTTTTTGTATTGTTTGGAATAGTTTCAGAAGGAATGATACCGGCTCCACTTTGTATGTCTGGTAGAATTTGGTTGTGAACCTGTCTGGACCTGGACTTTTTTTGGTTGGTAGGCTATTAATTACTGCCTCAACTCCAGACCATGTTATTAGTCTATTCAGGGAATCAACTTCTTCCTGGTTTAGTCTTGGGAGGGTGTAAGTGTCCAGGAATTTATCCATTTCTTCTAGATTCACTGGTTTATGTGCATAGAGTCGTTTGTAGTAATCTCTGATGGTAGTTTGTATTTCTGTGGAATTGGTGGTGATATCCCCTCTATCATTTTTTATTGCATCAATTTGATTCTTCACTCTTTTCTTTTTTATTAATCTGGCTAGTGGTCCATCTATTTTGTTGCTCTTTCAAAAAACCAGCTCCTGGATTTATTGATTTTTGAAGGTTTTTTTGTGTCTCTGTCTTCTTCAGTTCTGCTCTGATCTTAGTTTTTTCTTGTCTTCTGCTGGCTTTTGAATTTGTTTGATCTTGCTCCTCTAGCTCTTTTAATTTTGACCATAGGGTGTCGATTTTAGATCTTTCCTTGCTCCTCATGTGGGCATTTAGTGCTGTAAATTTCCCTGTAGACACTGCTTTAAATGTGTCCCAGAGATTCTGGTACATTGTGTCTTCATTCTCATTAGTTTAGAAGAACATCTTTATTTCTGCCTTCATTTCATTATTTTTCCAGTAGTCATTCAGGAGCAGGTTGTTCAGTTTCCATGCAGTTGTGTGGTTTTGTGTGAGTTTCTTAGTCCTGAGTTCTAATTTGATTGCACTGTGGTCTGAGAGACTGGTTGTTATGATTTCTGTTCTTTTGCATTTGCTGAGGAGTGATTTACTTCCAATTACGTGGTCAATTTTAGAGTAAGTACAATGTGGTGCTGAGAAAAATGTATATTCAAAGTTACTAAGCAGTAGAGAACAAAAAATGAAAAGAAGGTATAAAGACTAGAAGAGAGTGAAACTATTTATTCACAGATGACCTGAATATTTTTGTAGAAAACTCTAAGGAATACATTTTGAAAGTATTATCAAAAAAATTGATTTCAGCAAGGACACAGGATACAGGATTAATATAAAAATATGACTTATTCTTTTCTACACTTGTAATGAAAAACTGAAAAAAATCTACCTTGGGAGGCTGCAGCAGGTGGATCACAAGGTCAGGAGTTCGAGATCAGCCTTGCCAACATGGCAAAACCCCATCTCTACTAAATATACAAAAATTAGCTGGGTGTGGTGGTAGGCCCCTGTAATCCCAGGTACTCAGGAGGCTGAGGCAGGAGAATCACATGAACCCAGAGGGTGGAGGTGGCAGTGAGCCGAGATCATACTATTGCACCCCAGCCTGGGTGACAAGAGTAAGACTCCATCTCAAAAATTTAAAATAAATAAAAAAAAAATCCATTTACAACATGGAAATACTTAAAGTACCGATAATTTTATAGAAGATATTTAAAACTTCCATAAAAACAATAAAACATGAGGAGAAAAATTAATAAAACTTGAATAAATGAAGATATATGTCATGTCTATGGGACTGGAAGATTCAATGTTGTCAAATTGTCAATTCTCTCCAGTTGATATATAGATTAAATTCAATCTACATAATAATCTCAGCAGAGTATTTTTTGTAGAAATTAATAGTTTGAAATATAAAATATATATAGGATTGTAAGAGAACTTAGAATAACTTAAATAATAATGGAAAGTATAATTTCATTGGGGGATTTTATACTACTTGACTTTAAGACCATATAAAGTTATGATAATTATGACATAATAGATAATAGTTCAATGGAATAGAATAAGTAGTACATAAATAGACTCTCACTTATACACATAATTGATTTTTGACCTAGGCATGCAGATGGGCATTTGTGCACATGCACACATACATACACACATCAGTAGGAAAGTATAATCAACAGAAGGTTCTGGAATGACGAGGATATGCAACATCCATAAACTTTTACCATTACCTCAGAATCTCCACAAAAATTGACATAATATTAGTTATATACCTAAATATAAAAAAGCCAGACATATAAAACTTCATTAAGAAAACATACAATGTCTTTACTAACTTGAAGTAGGCAAAGATTTCTTAGCAAGACGTGAAACAATAACTATCACAGACAAAAAAATTATACCTTAGATGTTATCAAAATTAAAACATTTTCTTATCAAATGATACAATTAAGAAAATTAAAACATAAACCACAGGCCTGGAGACATTATGTGCACATTAGGTGTGTGACAAAGCATTGGTACGCAGAATCTAGAAATAATTTCACTATCTCAGCTAAGTAATTATATACAATAGGCCAAAGTATTGAACAGGAACATCACAATGAGATATACATAAATAATGGCTACAGTGGAAAAGACTGACACTACCAAATATTGAAGAGGATGTAGAGCAACTGAAGGAAATCAAATGCAATGTGTTTTCTTTTGTTTTGTTTTTAAAATGGCACAACCATTTTTAAAACTGTGTGAAAGTTTCTAGTAAAGTTAAATATATTTGTATCCTATGATGAAGCAATTCAACTTCTAGGTATCTATCCAAAAGAAAAAAATTTTAATGCCCACTAAAACATTTGTACGGGCATGTTAATTGACAAATTATGGTGTATCATATAAAGGTACACTACTCAACAAGAAAAAGGAATAAACTACAGATAAACATTACAATAATGTCATAAACCTTACAATGACCAAAAGAAACTGGACATAAAACAGTATATAATACATAATTTTTATATGAATTTCTAGAGCAAAAAACCTTAACTTATTAGGAAACAAATTAGTGAAGTGGTTATCAGCGTTCTAGGGAGTTGACGAAAAAGGAGCATGAGGAAAATCCATGGGGCGATGGAAATACTGCACATCTTGATGGAGGTGTGGGTTTTACCAGTGTATGCATGTGTATGCATTTGTCAAAACTCATCAAATCTCACAGTTAAGATCTTTATATTTCAGAGTATATAAATTTCAACACACATAGAGAATTATAAAAACAATAATAAACTCAATTTGGGAATCTTACTTTTCACAGTGGTATGGGTTAGCAAATCTGAAACTATTTTATGTGTTTCTAGGCTTGAGAAAATAGATTAATATATTGGGGATAATAGAAGCATTTTTCCATGGAGGTTATATTAATGTATGCTCACACCAATAGCATATAATAGTTATTGTTGTTCCACATCCTCATCGAAACCAGATATTTTATGTCTTTTTATTCTAAAAGCAAGCTGAATTTTAGTCCCTGCTGCACATTTGGTCAGGAGTCATTGTGTAAGACACTGCTTGCAAAGAGAATAGCTCTTAGAGCAGATGACTAGAATGTCCCAGCATGTAAGGGATAAATAAAAGAAAAATCAGTATGTTTGAATGAGAAAGAGCTACCAATAGAGCAGAAAGACAGACAGGAAGAGCAGTATCACCGAGACTAATGGAAAAGAGCTAAAGGAAAGACTGATGAACAGTATTGAAGTCTCACGAAAATAAAATCCATAATGTGTTCATTTGATTTGGTGTTTAGGAAGTAACTGGCATCATTAGTGAGACAAGAGTGACTGATTTAGAGTATGTGAGGAGATGGAGAAGGGTTTGGTGTAAGCTAGTTGCTATGTTTTGAAGAAATAATGAAATGTGTGAATATAAGCTTAAATATAAAGTAAAAGACAGACCATAATTGAGAGAGGGATTGAGCACCAAAATATTTTTTAAATGGATGTTTTTACTTGTTCATATAAAGAGCCAAAAAATGAGTAGGGATTTTAAAAGAGTTAAATAGAATAAAAATAATTTCTGTGGATGATTGGAGGAGATAGGCTGTAGATAACAGTTTGGAAATAAAAGGAAGAGGGCCCAAGGCAAACTTAGGATCACTGCCATTTATTTAGTTCTTATTTAATGTTTCAGACACTACTCTATCTCATTGTAAGCCTACAAGCAATGTTATGAAAGAATACTGCTATCAGCATCACATAGCTAAGAAAAGCAAAACACGGAGTCATAAAGTAATTTGTATGAATTGTACAATTAGGAAATTACAGAACCAGAGTCCAAAACCACCTAATATAGCACCAAATCACTTAATCACTTAAGTGATTAAGATCACTTAAGATCACCATGCTCTTAATCACTACTCTCCATTGCCCTAGAATAGAAACTAAAGAGTAAAACATATGATGGCACACCTTGGCCCTTATTTGATACAGATAAGCCTAGATTCAGGCTGAACAATCAATTTTTATCCAAAATCCTTTTCCAATATTTGGCCTCGGCCTTTGTTGTATTATAATTTTTTGATAACATGAGTCCATAAAGTATATATATCACAGAAAGATCCCTTGCTTTTAATACCAGAAAACCCCCTCAAATGTTAATAAAAACAATATTCACTAACAAATAAGCGCCCTTTTAGTGTTGTTGCTAAGGTAGATCTCATATTTGTTTATTAAAATATCTTCTATTTTTCACACTACTGATTCCACATAAAGTATTGTTTATTAAAGAGAAGAGTGCTTAAGATAGTCTAGAAATAAGAACATTAAAGTATAAACAGAAGTAAAATGTACTGCTGAAATTATTAAATAACCAAAATAAGAATCAGTTTTCTCATTTGTACTTATAAATACCTCTCTTCATAAGTTATTAGCAATGAGAGACATACCCAATACTTATGAAGCAATTGTTATAGCATCATAATGTCTTGTAACTTTTTATTGGGGCCACTTTTGTATGATGCAACTTTGTTAACAGAATAAATAAAATGGTATTTATTCCAAACAACCTTTTGAAATCTGCTATTGAAAACACAAGGAAAAATATGCTTAAGATCTTGTGTGTAAGAACTTCCCCAAAGTTCTGTTTTCAACTTCTTTAGCTTTCTGTCTGCATCATATTATTTGATAAGCTCATATCCGCAGGGTGCTCAAGTCAAATCTCTGCCGTGATTTCCAAATCTGGTAATCTTCAAACTCACTGCTAAGAATGCTGAATCAAACTGACATCAGCTTGACAGGCCTATCAAATTTTTTATTTCAGAGAGATTTATAAAGCAGACCCTTCCATATTCATTGCATTACAATGGCATTAGATAAATAGATTTCCTTTTCAGCATCCATATTTATTCATTCGAAATGTCCAAATTTTCCTGTTTGCCTTCTGTGTACCATGTAGGATATACTGTGTACAGTCTGGTCAGATCCAGATGGTTTCATTTGATATTCTTCCCACAGCTTCTCATTTGGTTCATATATTAATTCATTAAACAAATATTTATTGGATGCCTACTATGTTCCTAGGGCATGTCTTCATGGGGTTTGCATTCTAGCTGAAGGGCAGTAAATGTACTAAATGATACAGTACAGTGTTTTCTGATAGAACTTTCTGGAATTATGGAAATATCCTGTAATATCTGTATTGTTCAATGTGGTAAACAGTAACTATATATGCCTGTTAAGCACTTGGAACATGGTTACTGCATCTAAAGAAATGTTTTATTTTATTTTAACTTAATTAGTATCGATATTTAAATATCCATAGGTAGTTAGTGGAGCCACACTCAATCATGTAGAATATTAAATTTGGCACATTTCGCAGTGGAAAAAAAAAAACAAATCAAAACAGAGCAGGGTAAGAGGACTACAACAGGACTGTCCAAAGATAGATTAGAATTGTAAATGGGGTAATTAGAGTATGTTTCCTTGAGAAGGTGACAACCTGATGTGACAAAGACCTGAAAGAGGGAGACAGTTAATCATGAAGTCATATTGAGGAAGACTATTTCACACACAGGGAAAAGCCTGTGCAAAAATTCCTTTGCTGAAATTGTGCCTGGTTTGTTGAGGTGAAATCTGCTTTCCTTTATCTTCAACCCACTGATTCTAGATCCTTTTCAAAGCAAATGCTTTCTTTTCTACTTTCTTCTCAAAATGACAACCCTTTCAAATATTTGAAGACTACTCATGCCTACATTTTTGTTTACTCTATCATAAATTTCCTAATGGTATAGTTGTTCACCTATTTATTACATTATATAAAATATTTTTATTTTTCCAGCTTTATTAAGTTATAATTTACAAATAGAAATTGTATATAACTATGGTATACAGTGTGATGTTTTGATGTATGTATACACTGTGAGATGATTAAATTAAGATGATTAACATATCCATCACCTCACATCATTATTTTTTTTGAGGTAAGAACACTTAAAATCTATTCTTTTGGCAATTTCCAAGTATATATTATTATTAGCTGTAGTCACCATGCTGTGTAATAGTTCTCCAAAGATTATTCCTCTTGTCTGACTGAAACTTTGTACCCTTTGACTAGTATCTCCCCATTTCCATCTCCTACATTCAGCCCCTGGTAACCACCATTCAACTATCTCATTTTATGAGTGCGATGTTTTTAGACTCCTCATAAAAGAGATCATGAGGTGTTTGTCTTTCTGTGCCTAGCTTATTTCACTTACCATAATGTCCTCCAGATTCATCAATGTCATTGCGAATAACAGGATTGTTTCCTATCTTAAAGCTGACTAGTATTCCATTGTATGTGTCTATGTGTCTGTATGTGTCACATTTTCTTAATCTGTTCATCTGTCGATGAATACTTCAGTTGATTTTATATGTTGGCTATTGCAAATAATGCAATGAACATGAAAGTGCAGATATTTCTTCAACACACAAATTTCATTTTCTTTGGATATATACCTAGAAGAAGGATTGCTGTATCATCTGATAGCCCTGTTTTTAATTTTTTGAGATGCTTCTATGCAGTTTTCCATCATGGATTTACTAATTTACATTCCCACCAACAAGGTACAAGGGTTCACTTTCATCCACATCCTCAGAAAGACTAGTTGTGTTTTTCTTTTTAGAAATAGTCATTGTGACAGATGTGAGTTAAGATCTCACTGTGATGTTAATTTGCATTTCTCTGTTGATTAGTAATACTGAGAATTTAAAAATATATATTAGCCACTTGTACATCTTATTTTGAGAAATATCTACTCGGTTTTATGTTCATTTTTAAGTCATGTTATTTGTTTGCTTGCTATTGAGCTATTTGAGCTCCTTATATATTTTAGTTGTTAGCTCCTTATTCGACGTATGGTTTGCACATTTTTTCTTTCATTTAATGGGTTGTCTCTCCAGCCTGCTGATTATTTCCTTTGCTGTAGAAAAGCTTTTTAGTTTGATAAAATCCCATTTGTCTATTTTTGCTTCTGTTGCTTGTGATTTTGGACTCATATTCAAAAAAAATCTTTGCCAAAATGATTGTCAAGAAGCCTTTTCCCTACGCTTTCTTCTAAGAGTTTTATAGTTTCAGGTCTTACGTTTAAGTCTCTAATCCATTTCGAGTTTATTTCTGTATGTGGGGTGAGATAAAAGTCCAATTTTATTCTTCTGCATGTGGATATTCCGTTTTCTCAACACCATTTATTAAACAGACTATCTTTTCTCCATTGTGTGTTCCTGGCAACTTTGTGAAATATTAGTTGACTGTAAATGCAAGGGTTTATTTCTGCAGTCTCTATTCTGTTCCATTGGTCCATGTGTCTTTTTGTATGCCAGTAATCTGCTGTTTCAATAACTATCACTTCATATTATATTTTGAGATCCAGCAGTGTAATGCTTCTAGATTTATTTTATTTTTTTGGTCAAGACTGCTTTGGCTTTGGGTGTTATGTGGTTCTATATGAATAATAGAATTATTTTTTCTATTTCCTGAAAAATGTCATTGGTATTTTGATAGGAATTGCATTGAATCTGTAGATCACTTTGGGCGGTATGGAAATGTTAACAATATTAATTCTGTAATCCATGAAAATGGAATATCTTTCTATTTATTGATGTCTTCTTCAGTTTCTTTCATCAATGTTTTATAGTTTTCAGCGTATAGATTTTTCACTTCCTGAGTTAAATGTATTCCTAAGTATTTTTATGCTATTATAAATGGAATTTTTTCCTTTCTTTCTAAATTTTTACTTTTAATTATAAATTGACATTATAGGATTGTATATGGAGTACAAAGAGATATGATTTATTTTAAAAAGTGAAATAATTTAATCAAGCTAATTAACATACCTGTCACCTAAATACTTATTTTTTTTTTGTTGGCAGGTGAGGGCATTTTAAATTTATTCCCTTAGTGATTTTGATCTTAGCCAGTAGTCATGGCAGATTGCTTTCTTGATTTTTCAGATAGTTCATTGTTCATATACAGAAATGCTACTGATTATTGGCTATTGCCAAGAGGAGGAGAAGCAATGAGGGATGCAGGAGGCCAAGATCAAGTGACTTAGGCATATTATTGAATTGTGTACAACAAGGTGTGTCTGGCATATGCATACAAGACAGATGTTAAGGCATCAAATGTACAGAAGCTAGAAGTGTTACTGATACAAAGGTATATAGCCAACTCTGTTCCATAGAGTTATTCTGGGAACCAGGCTGACAAAATCCCGCTACCTTCAACCTGTGGCTTCCATGGTCACCCAGGACATCAATATCTACCAGCAGAAGGGAAAAGAGCCATGAGGATCTTTTATGGAAGGATTTATGGGCCAGATCTGGAAACAATCTCTATCCTCCTATTCATTCCCTCGACGTTATCCTATGACATACCTAACTGTGAGGAAGGATAGGAAAGACAGTCTTACTGGGTGCCCAAGGAGGAAGAATGTGGTGCTGGTGTGTGGCCTACAGTCTTGTCACACAGTGGCCACATGTCACTTTGGGTACCTAGGTTTCACTGGGCAGGGCTATTCCCAATCTCCATTGTTTTCTACCTAACCTCATCTTACATAAACTTTCTGGTGATGCAGAAATTAGATTCTCAAACATCAATAATTTTGTAAACTACTGAAAAAAAGAAAATATTATTGTCAGGAGATAGAATTCAGAGTGAAGTGTTTAATCCCAGAGGAAGCCCAGGAATGGAGGCAGCACAAAGAACAGACACTCAGGAAGATAATGTCCCCCCAACGAGGCTCATGTCCTAATCCGTGGGACCACTGAGTGTTACATTACACAGCAAAAGGGATTGTGTGTATGTAATTCAGCTGAGGATCCTGAGATGAAGACATCATCCTGTATCATCTAGGTGGTCCCAATGTAATCACTAGAGTTCTTACAAGAGGGAGGCAGAAGGATCAGGGATGGAGGGAAGCAGATATACCAATAGAAGTATGAGTCATACTCATATTTCGTAGATGCTACACTGCTCTTTGAATATGGAGGAAGGGGCCATGAGGCAAAGAATGCCTACAGCCTCTAGAATTTGGAAAAGGCAAAGAAATGGATCCTCCCCTAGAATGCATCCCTGATAACACTTTAACTTTAGCCCAGTAAAGCTGATTTCAGACTTTTGACATCTAGAACTGGAAGACAACAAGTTGTGTCATTTGAAGTCAGATAAATACACACACACACACACACACACACACACACACACACACAATTTTTAGAAAGTATATATGAGATATATTTATATTTATTATAAATAAATATTTTTAGAAAGTATATATATGTGTATATATACACATTATTTTTAGAAAGTATATATACACATATACTTTCTAAAAATAATTATATCTCTTTTTATTATGTGTTACTGTAAATATGAGTACTACCAATTTAATGAAGAATAACAGATGAGTTAATAGCCATGCTTGCCATATTTGTGACTTAAACAAAAGTGCATCATACATTTTGCCATGATTCATGATATTGGCAACAATTTTCTGGCTGTTATCTCTTATTAAGTTGTGGGACAAGGAGTGCATGGATGTTGGGTACTTAAAAGAACGCACTGTACATCCCCCTATGATTTTATTTCCAACAGTCATTCTTTCCTTCTTTTTGATAAAAATTATCTTTTGTTTTGTTCTGTTGTCTGTTTGTTTTTAAAGGAACTGACCGCTAAAATTTTAATTAAAATGGGACTGGCTTCAACCAAATTTTTAGTTTTATTTTTTACGTGTTATTTATATAATTTGATTTACTTATAAGGCAAACAAAAAATTTATAAACAATGTGAAAACAATATCCTTAAATAAACTTAATTCAAGTTTATCAGCATCCTTAAAATATAAAATTTAATGCATTACATTTTTATTTTGTTTATATTTTGTGTTATTTTCTATACTTTTTTTTTACTCCAAACGCATGTATTACATTTTTTTAAAAAATTGGAGATTACAAAATTGTAAGAAAAAATAACACTGTGGGCTGGTGTGGCTAGAACCCACAGACAGAATTGTTCCTCTTTATTGCCAGTGGCTGTGGATCTACTGAGAATATACCTTAAAACTATTAACAATGTTGCAAGAGCTTTAATTAACTACCCTTTGATACCACTGTTTGTCTTCTTAAATGGCGTTTATTATTGAATAAGTAATAGGAGTTAGGCTATATAGACAAACAGGAACACAATGTTTTTTGTTGTTTTTGAGATGCAGTCTCACTCTGTCACTGAGGCTGAAGTGCAGTGGTACGATCTCGGCTCACTGCAACCTCCACCTCCCAGGTTCAAGTGATTCTCCTGCCTCAACCTCCGGAGTAGCTGAGACTACAGGCATGTGCCACCACGCCCAGCTAATTTTTTGTATTTTTAGTAGAGACGGGTTTTCACCGTGTTAGCCAGGGTGGTCTCAATCTCCTGACCTCGTGATCTGCCTGTCTCATCCTCCCAAAGTGCTGGGATTACAGGCATGAGCCATTGTGCCTGGCGAACACACTTACTAATACATGAGTTTCAACAGGAAAACAGTTAACTGTGGATAGATTGATGTAAGAATATAAATTACACTTTACAATACAGACAATATGTGTAATATTTCTCATTTCCTCCACATATGAGGTCTTTGACTTAGACTAAGTTATTTCACCTCTCTTTCTCAGTTTCATCAAATATAAATAAGAATATTAATAACGCACACCTCACAGATTTTTTGTACAGATTGCGTGTTTATAACAATGCTTGTCACACAATAGGCCCCTTAAAAGTGCTATATAGTATTTACTCTTATACACTGAATTAACACAAGTACTTGGGTTAATTCCTTAACCTTTGTGCTAGAAAATCACTTTCAATCTTAGAACTTTTAATACTAAAGAAACCTGTGTTGGTATACCAGCAAACATAAGTAATCTGAATAATAATTAGTATAGAGCAGTCCTCCTTGAACTTTAATGAGCATGATGAATCATCTGGTGATTTTGTTGAACTGCACATTTTGATTCACTACCACTGGTTTTGAACCTGCAACTCTGCATTTCTAATTGACTCCTGGGTAGTAACGATTAGAATGGTACATAGAACTCACTTTGAGTAGTGAGAGTACGGACCAGTGGTCAACAAACAAAAGCCCCCAAGCCAAATCCATTCTGCCATCTCTTTTTGCAAATACAAGTGTATTGGGACACATCTATACTCATTCATTTTCGTATTGTTCATACATGCTTTCATGACATGCAAACACAGAGTTGAGTATTTGTGACTGTGACTACATGGATTGCAAAACCTAAAATTTTACCATCTAGCCCTTAACATAAAGTTAGCAGATTGCTAGTATAGACACATGGTTTTTTCATCTAATAGAATAATAAAATTTTCTTTTGAAACATTTATAAAATATGAAAGTCAGAATTAATGATTAAACATAAGACACTAACTGAAACTTGGGACTTTGTATTCCATCTCGATATAGTCAATCCTCTAGTCTTATCAGTTCAATTGTCTATACAAATAATCCGTAGGTTAAAGTGGAAGAAAATACATTGTTTCTGCAGAGTCCACGAAGCCCATATTGAGGAGGCTGGAGTTAATTTAAGGGAGGTTCATAAAGTAAGATTTTTAAGGGATGCAACTTCTCGATAATAGATCTTTCTAAATAATAATTAGGTGTGTAGGTCGGTTGTGTAGTTAATCAAATTAATATGAGATTAATCACTCTACAAGTGCTTCCCTGTGACAGTCAACATTCTATCATAGAACAATATCCAGAAAGGCTGTGGCAGACCCATCTCCATACCAGGTATCTGCAACTCTAGAGGATATTACCGACTCAGATGGCTACATAGACTAAGTAACAACTTTGATTTTGGGTCAGTCTTCTAAAAAATGCATGCCTTTTCAGGAGAGATGTTAGCTTGAAGACAAGCTTCAGGTTTGTGATTATAGTGTATTAGGAGACGAAAGAATGAGTTGTTATGTGGGAGTTTACCAGTGATCTTTTACATTTAAAAATATTTATTCAAATGCTCCAGGATCATATTTCTCATACTTTTCATTTTTTGTTCAGTATTCATTATGTTTTAAAGATCCATATATCTTTCTATATGTCCTTGTTACTTCAAACTGCTGCATATCCAGGGTGGGCTACCATTAGATTTCCTACCCATTTACTCCACCACAGATACTAGGTTGTTTTTACTTCTCTGTCTCCACAGAGAATACTGTAATGAAATTCTTCATGCATCTATTCTTATGGACGTTTGAACATAGTAGGTGTTCAATAAAAATCAATTGAACTCTACATGTTTGAAGAGTAATTATTTTCATGGGGAATTACTTAATAAGTAGAGTGTATGTTATTCTGGTGATGAATACAATAAAAACCCCAACTTCACTGCTATGCAATATGTCCATTTAACAAAATTACACTTGTACCCCATAAATTTATACAAATAAAAATCTAAAATTAAAATTAGAAAAGTAAAAATGAAAAATGATACATCATTAAGTGATAAATATGCTTACCATAACAGTATGTAAAATATAATAATAAATTATTTGTATAAATATATGGGTATACATATATATGTACACATGTATGCATTTTGCAATAATAGAATTAAATGGGTAAACATATTAAATGGGTAAATGTATTCTTGTTTCTTTCTTCTGTTTATCACTTATGCATCTTAGTAGTTTTACAGTGAATGTGCTGTTTGTATAATAAAATGAATGAGCATTAAAAAAAATGGTGTGTTTTATGTGCATGTGATTGCTGGTAAATTCAATAATAATATTTTAAGAATATTTACACACAGCTCAAAACTGGAATAAGTTATTCAATATATTTATGTATTCATTTATTTATTTGTATATCAATAGAAATGTATTAGTGCATGTGATGTGTGTGCATGTACACATGCATGCATGCACATACACACATATATGCACATCATGTATACATGTATTTATTTCAAGAACTGAAAATATCCTTACTGTCACAGTAAAGGATAATTCAGCCAAGTATAGAAGCCTAGGCTTTAAAAAAAAAATCACTCTTGGCCAGGCGCGGTGGCTCACGCCTGTAATCCTGGCACTTTGAGGGGCTGAGGCAGGCGGCCCACCTGAGGTTGAGAGTTCGAGACCAGCCTGACAAACATACAGAAAACCCACCTCTACTAAAAATACAAAATTAGCTGGATGTGATTGCACATGCCTGTAATCCCAGCTACTCGGGAGGCTGAAGCAGGAGAATCACTTTAACACAGGAGGCGGAGGTTGTGGTGAGCCGAGATCGCACCATTGCATTCCAGCCTGGGCAACAAGAGTGAAACTCCATCACAAAAAACAAACAAACAAAAATCACTCTGAATTTTGAAGGGATTTATTTCACAGGATAGCTAATGGTCAGTCTAGTTGTTCCTTTATATAACTTGCATGCTACCCACCCTAACTGAGAATATTTTATTCCCTTTATTTATGCCATTGTGACAAAAATGCAGGACATTATGTAAAAATATTAATTCACCATCACACTGATCTTTTTTAAGATCCTTTCATAGAAAAATTGATGCTCTTCGTTCTAAAAAAATATTCTTGGTGCATTCCCTTTACTCTGTTTTCACTCTTCTCTATTACCAAAATTCCTCTTATTCAGTTGCCATTTCTATCATAAGAAATGTTCTTGGGGCGGCAGTGGTGCCTCATGCCTGTAATCCCAGCACTTTGGGAAGCTGAGGCAGGTGGATTACCTGAGGTCAGGAGTTTGAGGCCAGCCTGACCAAAATGGTGAAACCCGTTTCTACTAAAAATACAAAAATTAGCTGGGCCTGGTGGCAAGTGCCTGTGGTCCCAGCTACTCGGGAGGCTGAGACAGAAGAATTGGTTGAACCTGGGAGGCAGAGGGTTGGGAGAGACCGGACTGTGTCCCAGCACTCTCCCGCCTGGAAAATATCTCAAAAAAAAAAAATTGTTCTATCTTCATTTCTTTTATCTGCTAATACCCATCTCTTTTCTTTTCTCTAAAATTTGGGGAAATGATCTCAACTTTTTTAGTTCTGCTACTTATTTTTAATGTCAGTTAACTTACATTTAATGCCCAAGAATGAGCTTCTTATTCCATGATGACTTGATTAAAATATTCTGCTCTCTGTATATTTCTATTTTTACAAATTAATTTGTGTGTGTGTGTTGGTGCCCTTCTTTCACTTTAGAGGCTTTTCTCAAATGTCTAGTCATCACTGGCTGAGTGTATGGCTGTGTATACAAGGAGACTTATTTACTGATAGAATTCACTATGGGGTAGTTGGGTGATGACTTTTTAACTGGGAGGGTCCTCAAATGTTCAGAAGTGGGAATTCTTACCTTTAGGGTTATCGAGTGTCCCCAAAATATCATTTTTTAGAATTTTGCCTGGAGTTCCAGGCAAAAAATTTAACTACATTCTTAAACTACATTTTGACTACATGCCTTGTAGTTAAAAATGTTTTACAATCTAGCTGGACAGGGAGAAAGTGATGACGGTCTTAGCATTCACCATGTGGATCATCACTGACTGCCTCTGTGTTCAGCCTCATATCTCTTCATTTCCATTCTGCCAGACAAGAATGCCTCTGTCCCTAATCAAGAGACTCTTCCCATTAATTGTTCCAGAAAAAAACCATTGGGTTTCCTCACTAGGAGAATGGCATCCATATGCAGAAGGTCAGATGGAAAGAATTAATGCAAGTTAATTCTGTCAGGAGAAAAATTAAATTATGTAACTTCTTTTCAATGACAGGAAGTTTCCATTTTAAACCTTTAGCTTTGCGAGACATGATACTTTAAATTTATTTATTTATTTAGAGATAGAGTTTCACTCTTGTCACCCAGGCTGGAGTCCAATGGCGAAATGGCGAGATCTCCGCTCACTGCAACCTTTGCCTCCCAGGTTCAAGCAATTCTCCTGCCCCAACCTCCCGAGTGGCTGGGATTACAGGTGCATACCACCAAGCCCAGCTGATTTTCATATTTTTAGTAGTAATGGTGTTTCACCATTTAGGCCAGGCTGATCTCTAACTCCTGACCTCAAATGATCCGCCCGCCTCGGCCTCCCAAAGTGCTGGGATTACAGGCAGGAGCCAGCTAGCCCAGCCTAAATTTATTTTTTTTTAAATTGTGGCAGTAACACTTAACATGAGATTTGCCATCTTAAAGAATTTTAGGACAGTATATAGTATTGTTGACTCTAGGCACAATGTTTTACAGCAGATCTTTAGAATTTATTTATCTTGTGTAACTGAAACTTCATACCCACTGATTAGCAACTCCACATTTCTGCCTCCCACAAGTTCCTGGCATCCAAAACTCCATTATTTGCTTCTATAAGTTTGAAAATTTTTGAAACCTTATACAAATAGAATCACACAGTATTTGTCCTTCTATGACTGACTTAATTTCACTTAGCATAATCTCCTCAAGGCATTCATGTTTTCATATACAGCATGGTTTTTTTGTTTTTTTAAGGCTGAATAGTATTCAGAAACTTGGGAGGCCGAGGCGGGTGGATCACTTGAAGTTAGGAGTTTGAGATTAGCCTATTGATCAAACAATTTAAGTGTCTATGGATAAATGAATGAATAAAGAAAATGTGAGATATCTTGACTATTGTGAACAAAGCTGGAATAAACATAGAGTGCAGATCTCTCTCTTAGATTGTAATTTCAATTCCTTTTGATCTACACCTAGAAGAGGGATTAATGGATCATATGGTAGTTGAGTTTTAATTTTTTGTGGCGCCTCCATACCATTTTCCATAGTGGCTTCATGATTTCACATGTTTAACAACAATGGACAAGGATTCTAATTCTCCACAAACTCACCAATTTATCCCATTTTTGGATGATAGTCATTCTAACAGGTGTAAAGTGTTTTCTCATTGTGGTTTTGATTTGCATTTTCCTGATAATGATATTGAGCACTTTTTCATATACCCGTTGGTCATCTGTATATCTTTTTTGGAAAAATATCTATTTAAGTCCTTTGCCTATTGTTAAAAATTGAGTTATTTATTAACTGCTATTGAATGGTAGGATTTCCTTATATATTTTGGATATTAACCTTCTGTGCAATATATAGTTTGCAAATATTTTCTCTTATTAGATAGGTTGCCTTTGTACTTTGTGGATTGTTTCCTTTGCTGTGTAGAAGCTTTTTATTTTGATGTAGTCTCACTGATTATTTTGTTTTTGTTGCTTGTGCTTTTGATGTTATATCCAACACATCATTGCCAAGACAATATCAGGAAGGCTTTCTCTTATGTTTTCCTGCAGGAGTTTCACAGTTTCAAGTTTTAAAGTCTTTTGAGTTTGTTTTTTTGTATCTGAAGTGAGATGAGTCCAATTTTATAATTTTGAATGTGGATATCCAGTTTTCTCAACACCATTTGTTGAAGAAACTATTCTTTCTCCTGTGTGTATTATATGCATCCTTGTTAAAGATAAGTTCACCTTATTTGTGTGTGTTTATTTCTGGGCTCTCTATTTTGTTCCATTGGTCTACATGTCTGTTCTATGCCAGTACTATACTGTTTTTAATCACTGTATTTTTAAAATATATTTTGAAATCAGGAAGTGCTGCAGGCTCTCTACTCTGTTCCATTGGCCTGTATGTCTGTTTTATACCGCTACTATACTGTTTTTAATCACTGTATTTTTAAAAATATATTTTGAAATCAGGAAATGTTGCATTTCTATACACTAACAAGAAACTGTCCCAAAAGGAAATTAAGAAACTTGGGAGGCCAAGGTTGGTAGATCAGTTGAAGTCAGGAGTTTGAGACCAGCCTGGCCAACAGAGTGAAACCCCATCTCTACTAAAAATACAAAAATTAGCCAGGCATGGTGGCACGGGCCTGTAAACCCAGCTACTCATGAGGCTGAGGCAGGAGAATCACTTGAACCCAGGAGGCAGAGGTTGCAGTGAGCCAAGATCGCACCACTGCACTCCCGCCTGGGCAACAGAGTGAGACTCCATCTCAAGAATAAAAAGAAATAAAAAAGAATAAAATACTTAGATATACACTTAGCCAAAGAGGTAAAAGTCTTATACATTGAAAACTATAAATATTCATGAAAGAAACTAAAGAAGACATACATAAATGGAGATAAATAATAATCTTCATTGATAAATAATAATCTTCAATAAATAAATCTTCACTGATTGGAAGATTCAATATTGTTAAAATGTCCATAGTACCCATAGCGATCTACAGATTCAGTGTAATGCCTACCAACATCCCAATGGCATGTTTTACAGAATTTTACTTAAAACTAAACTAAAATTTATATGGAACCATGAAAACTTCTGAATAAATTTCTTTTGCACTTATTTTTAAAATGAAATGTTTTTAAAAATTTTTTGTCATTATTATTTTTCAGTATATATTTCTGATTATGCAGAGCATGCTCATGAAATTATCATAGAACAAATTATAACATCGTTTCTTATTATATTATCCTTAAGAAATTATTTGGAATTCTCAGAAAGAGTATATTATATATATTTTTTGTATATTTACTATTAAATCAATGGCGTTCATGGTCACTTTTGGATTCAGGTGCAGATATATTGAGCTATGGCTGCCACATTCTTTTGAAGTTATTATAAAGTAACTAAAACTAGATGGTTTTTAAAAATCAAATTCGATATTCTATCACCCCCAACCCTGCTGTGTTAAGTCACCAAGGATTCAGTATTCTGAATCTTAAGTGAAGTTTTATAAAATATCCATATCCCAAAGTATCACATCAAATTAAATAACATTCATAAAAGATAAAAAGTGACAGAATGATCCTGTCATGAAGAACACCATAAATATTCAAACAATGTTTTGAAAGAGTTGATAAGGCAGTAAAATGAAGGAAGATATTTCGGAAACTGCAGTTTTCCTTAGATTAGAGGTAAGCAGAGAGCGCAACAGGACACAATAATCTCTGCTGGGAGAATGGTGTGGAGAAATGAGTTGGAAATATAGGCAGATTAAAAGTAGAGAAAAAGTAATTTCCACACCAATGTTGAGCAAAACTTAACAGATTTAGGACGGGGTTTTGGGTGGCCTGTTCCAGTCAGTGGTGATCCTTTAAGATCTTACTGGTTTTACACAGTCTTTCTTGTCCTTTATTTCTGGTTTGCCTTCCAAACTGCTTCAGAACTCACTTCACTGCCTAAAAATCTCTTTATGATTTTTAATATTTAATTACAACTCTGCAGATAATTTTATCCTCAAATGGGAAAAAATAAATATTTTGAGGTTTGGTCTAACAAGTAAAATGGAAAAAAAAAAAAAAAAAAAAGGAACAAACACAAATTGCATTGAATTCAGCAAAGATTTGACATGGAGTGGCCCACTGTCTCAGTTGGCCCAGAACCTGTGTTGGTTTTAAAACTGAAAGGTCAGCCGTGGTGGCTCATGCCTGTAATCCAAGCACTTTGGAGGCCAAGGCGGGCGGGTCATCTGAGGTCGGGAGTTCGAGACCAGCCCGACCAACATGGTGAAACCCCGTCTTTATAAAAAAAAAATAAAATAAAAAAATAAAAAATAAAATTATTAAAACTGAAAGTCCCATGCCTCAGGGAACCCCTCAGTCCTAGGAAAACCAGGATATTTGATCACCCTAATTTACAATATAATTTGACCATTAAACAATGAATTCTATAACAAAGCATGTGGAGAGACTGATCGATATTACACAGATAACAAGTATTATGAAAATCATTAAGTTGGAATTAAAATGTTAATAACTTACATTGATGTAGCACTTCACCCCATTTTCTACTTTCATCCCCAAGAAACTTGAAAAACCATCATTTTAGCTTGTTTTGTAGAAGAAGAAACTAAATGCCTAACATCACATAGGTAGCTATTATCAGAGTTACTGGCTGTGTAGCTCAGCTGTTGCCATTATTTCTTTACTTAGCTATCCAGGGATTCTCAAACATTGCTGCACATTGGAATCACCTGTGGATCATATAAAACTACTGATTCTTGGCTCCTTCCCGAAGACTTTTCTATTGAATTAATATTGGTTATGACCTGGGTATCAGAATTCTTATTTTATTTTTAGAGACAGAGTTTTGCTCTGTAGCCCAGGCTGGAGTGCAGTGGTGCCATCATAGCTCACTGCAGCTTCAATTTCCTGGGTGCAAGTGATCCTCCCACCTAAGCCTCCTGAGTAGCCGGGACTACAGCCATATGCCACCACGTCCAGCTATTTTTCTTTGAAATTTTTTGTAGAGACAGAGTCGTACTGTGTTGTCCAGGCTTGTCAGGGTATCTGAATTTTTAAAAGCTCCCCAGATGATTCTAATATGAGCTAAGTTTGGAAAACATTGCTCTAGCATAATGATATATAACTAGCTGTACATTAGAATCACCTGGCAAGATTTAAAACCTAACCATACCCAGATCTTGCCCCTGATCAACTATATCACAAGTTGTGAGGTTAGTTTCTAGGCATCCATATTTTTAAAAAGCTTCCTTGATAATTCTAATGTGTACCAAAGATTAAAAACCACTGCACTCAGATTGTGGATGATATACATCTCTCAAAACAAAATAAAGCCCTTTCTTTGTCCTGCCCACGGCATCCCCAGTTCCACAGAGTGAGTGGTTTTATGCCCAATTCCATAGCAGGGCTCAGATTCTCAAAAACTCATCTTTCAGTACCCTATTCAAATCTACCTGATAATGATTGTTAACTCTCAGTGATCCCTGTCCTTGAGTATTCAACCTGGTCAAAAAGCTTCATAGTTTTCAAAATACGAATTGATAAATATCATTTTGTCTAAGCAGAGTTAGGGCTTCCAGATTCACTTTAGCCATTTTATGAAGAGATATATTTAGATTAAACTCTTAACAGCTCAAAAAGTTTGCTTCCCAAATGCTTTGACTACTTACCTTGGAATAAATAGGCTGGAAGTAGCACTAAATGTAATACGTATATAAAATCTTCACATGGATTTTGAAACTGTGTGTCTGTATGAGTTACGAATTATCAAATTTTATACCCTTATTCAGTAATAAAGGACAATATAATTGATAGAAAATAACTGTCTCAATTACAGGGGTTACTGCTCTCAGTTGAGTGCGTGCGTGCGTGCGTGTGTGCGTGCGTTTCTGTCTGCCTGACTCTGTGTCTCTGTCTGTGTCTGAGTGTCTCTACCATGAAACTTCTGGGTAAGACTTCTCTGTAGCTTAGTTTTTAAAAGTCCCAATGTACACCCAAATGAAGGAAAAGATGTTTAATTTACTTAACATATTTCTTCTATTTTCTTTTCCACATTTGGATACCTATATTATTGTTAGTTCTGTAATCAGTTATTATTATTATTTTATTTCTTTTCCTTGCACATTCCTTCAGGGATATGCTACATATATAGACAAAGGCATCCTTAACTTTTTATAAAAAGATAGTAATAATTCTTCTGAATCCCGTTTTTATTAATTTAACAATGAATTGTGGAGATCGTTCCATATGCATAAAGAAACTTCTCTACTTTTTTATGCTATTTAATTGTACAAATGGACATACCACTGTTTATTAGCCAGACATGCCACTGTTTACTAGTCTTACTGATGCACATTTAGGTTGTTTCCAATTTTTAGCTATTATAAGAAATGTAGCATAGATAATTATCTCTCACTCTTCTACTTCTTGAGTCCAAACTAGATACTGAAACACTTACATCACAGCCTTCCTTGCTGTTGCTGAGATTTCATACCTCACAGTAGACTTCTTATGATTTTTTTAGTTCTTTCTGAGATCTGCAGCTAAAATGTTTCTTACTTTTACTTATGCCTGAATTCCACTGCATTTGTTATGCCTTCCATACATTTTATAAATTAGGGCTTAACTGTCTTATAGATCAAATAATAAAAAATGAATATTCAATTTGCATCTTTATTTCTAATTCCCCCTGTTGGTCTCAAATAGTTATGAAAGATGAAAAGAAAAAATGCTGCTATTATACCACCACCTTCAAACCACAATTTCAGATCATTACAATTTTCAACAGTATACTAAAATCTCATTTGCTTGTTACATGGATTTTACAAAATAGCTATTGATACTCCATTAGGTAAGAGGGGGTGATGACTATCCTTACAGAATCTCTACATCTCCCATCCCACTTCTACCTTTCATTAAGAATACTTGTTTACAGGGCAATATAAATATGAACATTGATATATACCCTGATATTTTAAAAAAATTGACTATATGAGAAAATGTTGATGATGAAGGTAGAGGATGGGAGAGGTGGGGTGTTTTCTTTTTTCTCTGAGTATGTGATTGGAGGGAGGGAGGCATGAAGCAAGGAAGGAAAGGCGGAAGGAAGAAAGGAAGTGAGGGAGGAAGTAGGGAAGTAAGGGAAGGAAGAAGTAAGGAAAGGAAGGAGGGAGGGAGAAAAGAACGATGACACTTTCATGAATCATTATGTAATCTTGTTTCTGTGGCTGATTTCTGCCACAGACCTTCAGTGACACCCAAGGGAGCTACGGGAATTGAATACAATGCATCTTGTAGAGAACTATCTAAGCACAGGCTACCACCCCATCCTGTCATTGCTTTGGCACTGCTCTACCACCTCAACTCTGGCCTCTCTGGCTATCGGCTGTTGTTTTTTACAACCCTGGGAGGTAGTGGCAAGTTCGTGTGGGCCACAGTTGTACCAAAGTGACCCTTAAAGCCTGATGCATCTAAGCTCCAACTGCCATGTTTCTGATCAATTCTCAGTCTTGTAGGGGTCACAGTAGGTCTTTAAAGATACATAAAAAGTCCTTTAATGATACTTAATTCTTTAATATTTGAGCATCTATCATGTACAAAGAACTGAATTAGATGTTCACAAAGATAAAAATAACATAAGAGCAGGCACATGTCCTGCCTTCAAGAAGGCTACAGTTTCAGATTATTTAACAGGCCTACATGAGTCTAGTCAAAGGTTTTAAAAACAACTATGACTGGAATTTTAATGTAAGTGCCTAATTAGGCAAATTGGTACATGAAGATACTTGCCACTTGTTCCCTACAAAAAACCTTCATATCAGTGAGCCTATGATTATTATCACAGTAAGAACATAGAAAATAACCAATAAATCACTTCTTATTCCCACATTCAGGGCTGCATTTTAATATAATATTGCTCACAAATTATCCACTAGAAATGTCAACTATATCATTTAAGCTTGATGAGTAGTACATATCATTCTGTATGCAACTTGAAACTTCATGCAGATCTTTGCACATTCATTCCATAGAACAGGGAACATATCTAGCATACTAAATTTGCATCGGTTTACACTTTTTTAATATAAATAATAGAGCTAAATCTCACAATCGCTGAATTGTATTTTTTGCAAAAATGTGATTATTTTCTTGATGTGGTTTGCAAACACAACATGCTAGATCTCTCAGAATAGCAAAAGACTGTGGCAGAGTACAATTTTATCTCATTTTTTATTTCATTCATTCATTCTTTATCCATTCATAATTTCATCAACCCATAGTCAAGAATAATAACTCTCATTTTTAGTACTTCCTGAGTACTAAACATCCTGCAGAATACTTGTATTCATTATGTCATTTTGAAATTTCAATAATGATATGATGCTAGTTTTACTATCATTCTCATCTTACAAATGAGAAAGATGGGATTCAGAGAGAATAAAGTGACATATCCTTGGCCTACAACTATTGAGATTCTGTAATAGGCCTTTTTTCATATAATTATACCTACCATGTTTTTATGGTTTTGTTAGTTGGAATTCCTAAATAAAAACATAAGTCAACCCTAGTTCTTGGATTTCTGGGCTGTTACTATAAATTTGTTTCTCAGTTTAAGATTAGAGAAAAGGATTGTAAAAGTACATATACACATGTATATTTACATAGCAATATTTATTGCTTTCAATAAATATTTTCAAGAAACAGAAGTTAATTTTAAGCAGAGTTTGCTTTCATTCTTGATAAAAGTAAATAAGCCATTAGAAAAATTATGAGGGCCGGGCAAGGTGGCTCACGCCTCTAATCCCAACACTTTGGGAGCTCAAGGAGGAAGGATTGCTTGAGCCTAGGAGTTTGAGAAGAGCCTGGGCAACATGGCAAAGCCTCATCTCTACCAAAAAAAAAAAAAAAAATCCATTTTGAAATTAGCCAGGCTTGGTAATGCATGTTTGTAGTCCCAGCTACTTGGGAGGCTGAAGTAAGAGGATCACTTGAGCCTGGGAATTTGAGGCTGTAATGAGCCACGATCATGTCATTACACTCCTGCACAACAGAGTGAGACCTTGTCTCAAAGGAAAGGGAAAAGAAATGAAAGAATAAGATGATAAGAAAACTTTCCTATTTTACATAGAAAACTGTCAGAATTCAGGAGAGGGTATGAAACCCAGGTTGAAATATGTAATAAGTACTTTTATAAACGTAATAAGTAATAAACACACTCTGGATAACTTCTGAAGACTTAAAGATAAAATCTTCAATTGTCCAGTCAAGGAAAATTATACAAAAGAAGATTAGAATTTGATTCAATGACTAAGTTACCTATATGTTGGCTACTAACTTCTCTGCAGTTACAGAAAAGTCAGTGGAGCAGGTAATGGAATTGTATGCAAGAATTCAATACTCCGTCAAATTAGTGTCATAATGAATGCAATAGCTTGGCATTTTCAGATATACAGTAACTCAGGAGGTATATAATGGGAAATCAACTTTTAAATATCAAAATAAATCAATGTTAATTTATTTTCTAACGTCAAAATGACTTAAACATAACTATATTAAAGTTGGAGTTACAAAAATGCTTAAATACCTGAAATTAAATAATGTAAAATTATTGGAAAAGATATAGAATATATTAAAATTGTAATAAAACCAATAAAACAAAAATTATAGATCTACCATTAAAATATGGGAGGTAGAATAAAAATATATGAGAATAAACAAAATATTGTCTTCAATAATCTTAAAGTTAGGATAATACACTTAATAATGAAAAACCTAAGCTCAGTAACTTTTTTCAAGACCTAAAAGAAAACACCTAAGAGTTGCATTAGAACACGAAAATGAGGTCCAATGAAAGTTTTATTTCTAAATACCATAGCATTATTATATAGAAAGCAAAATTCTTGGAAAGGGAATAAGACATGAAAAAAATAACGACAATAATATTGGCAGGCATTAACAATAAAACAAAGCCAAAACATTCTAAAATAATTTATAATTTATAATGCATTTGAGAAATATGTTTTACTTTCATAGTTTCAATACCATCTATTACATGGTGACATAATTTAGTATGACTTCTTTTAAAGCATTTGATGGTAAAACATTAATTGAAATCACCTATATATTGTGCCACAAGATAAAACTGCAGAAATGTAAAACAAGTCTCCAAATTAGAAATTACACTGGCCATATTTTCTGACTGCAATGCAATAATAAACTAGAAGTGCATGACAAATGTATAAAGAAAAAAATACTATAGAGTTTAAAAATGTATAAATTCACTAGCATCAAACATGGATACAAAATTACATTTATAATATATGTGGAATATACAGAAATATTTAGAAGTGTTTCATATATATCAAAATTTAAAATGAGAACATAAAGATACACACCTTTGAATTGTTTTAATGTTAAATCAGGGGAAAAATCAAAGTAAGAAAATAAAACGTTAAGCTCAAGGGACTGATTAAAAAGTATGAGGAAGGTACCTATTAATATGTAAGTCATAAATTAGAATGAGAAAAATAGTAGTAATGACATTATTGTGCAAAAGTTATTTCTTGGAATAAAATGACTATCCAAAATAAATAAATAAAAGTATAATAAATAGGTAAACATTTGACAAATCAAGTGGGGAAAAAAGGAGAGAAAATACATGGTATTTTCAATAAAAGATACACGTGGTATTGCGGAACTGCATGGCAAAGATAGAAAATTTAAGCAGACTCACAAAATCTCCTTCCCTCATGTCTAAAATAATTGGAGAAAGAAAAGCACAGAAGAGTCACTTGCGACAGCCAGAAAGTAAGGAAATCACAAACCTCAAAAAATGTCAAGTGAAGAAAGAAACAGCAAATTCTGCCACGGAGCAACAAGGCATATCTGAGCTGCTTAGCTATATGTATAACACTTAAAAGCAATGACTGTGGGTCAGGAAACGTCAAGATCTTTATTAATACTTCCTAATTGGTAGGAAACAAAAGTCAAATTTACCTTATTATCTTTTTATCATTGTCTGGTGTGAGAAAAGAAAATAAGCCAAATAGATTTCGACCAAGAAACAGCCAACAGGCAAGTTCTGTGATGCCTGAAGAAATATTGGGAATAAAGGAAAGAACAGACCACCATAAAACTTATGTACACATGTAATAGATATACGTATACACATATATGTGAAAAATGAAATTTAACCAAATAAGAGATTAAACAAAGAATTCTCTGATGGTGAAACAATAGTAAATGGTAGGGTATCAATTTAAACATGGAACAAACATTATGCAGCTATGGAAGTTATAGCTGCAGAGTCATAATAATGTCTAGAAGCATGAGAGCCTGGAATAATAGTACAATTGTTTTTTAAAATGAGGAGAGGAAGTTGAAGAGTATTAATATATTCACTTTCCAGAGGGAGTATAATTAATGCTATCAAAAATTAAAAGGTTACGAAATTATTGTGGAAATTGTATCTCCCAAATCTGAATTTCCTTTATTTTGTTTTAGTTTATTAATTCTATAGAGATATTACTATAACTACCACTTATTAAAATATTGTGTGGTACTATTTGCCTTCTTTCCTTTTTCTTTCCCTTCTTCTCCCTCACTCCAGTTCACCAAACTATTCACCTATTCATCCATTCATTCATTTACCTGTCATATTCTGCTTGTGTCTGTGCGTGTGCTGTGTATGTGCATAAGTGTAGGTCTAGAATATGAAAGGATAGTAGTAATAGTGGTTGTTTTGGTGTTAAATTTGAACTTTTTTCTTTTCAAATATTAGTTTGTATCTTTTTCTTCTTTGCTTCCATTTACAATGGGCATGCATTCCTCTGGAAAGTGCAAAAACTGTGATATTGCTTTCAAAAATATGGATGATTATATATATACAAATATATATTAAACTAAATTTTGTTTAAGAAGTTGTGAAAAATTTGAAAACCCTAGGAACCAGGGATAAATATAATTCTTTTAGACAGAATTTGAAGATGCATGCTTCATAAGCAAAGCTTTAATAATCTAATCAAACTTTTTTGGAAACTAAAAAGCGGTTGAACCCCTCCCACTTTGTTATACAAACCATATAGAATCCTCACCACAAATCCTATAAATGATAATTCAGAATAGAAAAGTGGTAAACAATATCAATTAGAAATATTGATGCAAAACTCTCAAAGTATTAATACACGATAAGCAGTAGTATATTTTAAAAGTCATCATGAAGTATGAATCATTTCATAAATTACAATCAATTTTCAGCATCTTTTGTGAGAATCATGTTTCTCTTCCCACATAATGATGTAATAAATTATACGGCTATGATTAAATAATTAATGAAAATATTTGATTATATAATTTTTGAAATTCAAATCTTATAACTACTAAAGAAATTTATTATATCATTACATAAGAAATGAAAATGTTCTTCTCTCAAAATATCCTGAAAAAGTGTTTGTTAAAATCCAACATATATATCTCAAACTTACTTTTTTCTTATTAGGTTAAAAATTAGCAAGTACACAAATTGTAATTAATATGGGTATTAGCAATTCTCATTATAGAAAGAAAAAAGTGATTTTCACTCTTAATAATTAACCCTTTATTTCTCAGAAGTTAAAGTAAATCCAATTATATTTAACAAAGAGAACAATTTTACTCATTGGAAATGTGGGTGTCTAACGAATATTTTCATATGGTGAGATAACTTCATAAAAGAATGACCTAATATTGAATGATCAGGTAATTCAATAATGTGTATCTTGATGAAATAAATATACAAAATTAATATTTTTGTATATATTAGCAATATAGGTGATATAAACACTGTCATGATTTTACCAATAGTTATTGAGTTATAAAATGGGAATACACACAGATTACAACAACTGAATAACTATGAAGAAAACAAGGACATTCTATCGAACATAATTTTTTTTTTTTTTTTTTTTTTTTGAGACGGAGTTTCGCTCTTGTTCCCCAGGCTGGAGTGCAATGGCGCGATCTCGGCTCACCACACCCTCCGCCTCCCGGGTTCAGGCAATTCTCCTGCCCCAGCCTCCTGAGTCGCTGGGTTTACAGGCACGCGCCACCATGCCCAGCTAATTTTTTGTATTTTTAGTAGAGACGGGGTTTCACCACGTTGACCAGGATGGTCTCGATCTCTTGACCTCGTGATCCACCGCCTCGGCCTCCCAAAGTGCTGGGATTACAGGCGTGAGCCACCGCGCCCCGCCCGAACATAATTTTTTAAAATAAATTGTACCAAGATGGAAAAGGTAGGAAAAGTTAATATTTTAATGCCAATTTTTATGATAATGTCTATTATTAGCATAATTCAAAAAATAGTCCCCAAAAGATTTATTAAACTTTACAAATTTTATGCAAAATTATCAAGTAATGAATGGAAAATAAAATTGTTAAAATTATATAAGAGGGGACTTGCACTGTACATATGCTAAAATATTCTATAAAGACACAGCATCTAAATCAAGTATTAGAGAGATCAGTGTACACAGATAAGTAAAAAGAATAGTGAAATAGTGAAACTTTTATTAAAAACTGGATATAATTTGAATAAGAATCATATCAGATTGCCCACCTACTTACTCTGTACCTATACTCTCAACTCTCCTTCCTGCTGGAATAGATAAATTACAAATATTCCTGCATAAAGGCAGGAATTGTCTTCAGTCATAACATGAAATGAAGTACTGACATATGCTGCAACACGAATGAACCTTGAAAACATTATGTTAAGTGACACAAACCACTCACCAAAGACCACATGTTATATAATTCAATTTTAAAATAATATCCAGAATAGAAAAATCTATAGAGGGTTGTGATAGCTAGAGTGGAGGGTTTCGCCTTTTCAGATCACAAAAATATTTATAAAATTGACTGTAGTGACTACTGTATATACTTGTGAATATATTAGAAAGCATCGACTTATACATTTTAATGGGTCAGTTGTATGCTATGTGGACTAATTATCAATAAAGCTGTTATAAAAAAACTGTGATGTGAAATTATGGTGATAAAGATTAGAATTGCCTCTGGAAGTGTGGGTGGGCTTGTCCTGACTGCAAATGGGCATGAAATATCTTTCTATAGTGGTTATACAGATGTATACATTTTTAAAATCTCATATACAAAACGTCTATTTAAACAAAGGCAATGACATGAATTACAAAATCACTAAAAATAAGTGGAAATATATATTTGAAAAAATATGTATCTCACTATTATTCAAATATAAACCAATTTAAATGTCACATTCTGCCAATCAAATTGAATATAATATATACATTCATTATTTCTGGAAACAAAGGCTTATAAAATCTATTTCTGTAAATTGTAACTATTTGCAAGATTGCTTAAAATATTTAACAAAACCCTTAAAAATGTACTTTTATTTTAACTCAGTTGTTTATCCTAAGGGATTATTAGCTAACACGTGTAAAGATCCAAGTAGAGTATTGTTTTGTTGCATTATTTCTAAAAGTAATAGAAGTGGATACCACTAATCAACCTAAGAATTGATGAACAAATAAGGAAAAACATGATGGCTGCATTATTTTTATGTCCTAAAATAATATTTAGTGTCATTTACCTATATTCACAATAAAATCTTAAGCAAAAACGTTTATGTTGCAAATTACTAGACCATGAACTCATTTCAAAATATATTTAAATATATGTAGATATTAATGAGAATTTATAAAGACTGAAATATATATACTGAAATGTTTATAGTCTGTTGGTTTCTTGCCGTTTTGTAATGAATATATAAAATATGGATTGCATAAAATATGAAGTAGGGTGTGCACAATAGCATCAAATGCAACAGACAGTTTCATAAGCATAAATATTTTTTAAATGTCACAGGACTTGGAAATGAGGATGTTGTGACAGTTTCAGAGTAACAACAATGGGGCAGAAGTCATATTCTGATGAGTTACCGAATTAAAGTGAGAATAAGTTGAACTAGAAAAGGTAGACAAGTCATTCAGGAAGTCTGTATGAGAAGAGAAAGGAAGACATTCTATGGCAGCAAGATGGGATCAAAGTTCAATAAATATATTTGTTTAGGTTGGTAGAAATCTCAGCATGTTTGGTGAATACAATGAAGAACAAGTAAAGAGAGTGAAAAGACCAGAGAATGGTGACCACTGACAAAATGAGATTTCAAAGAAGGAGGGTGTCAAAGCCACAGATGAAATGAGTGCCCTTCATCAGAGTAAGATATACCTCATCCTCTGAGATTTGATCAAATATGGTAAAGAAAAGGTGGATGCAGGTAAGTTTTCATGTTTGTGATCAAAATGTTAAGTGTAACCAGTTTTCTGAATGGGATAAGTGTAAACTAGGTTATCTCCTGAGAATTAGATGCTCAACAGGTGGCTACCAGAGACCAAGAGATGGGTGAGTCATTGAAAAGACAGGTGATGGGGTCAGGAGGTGAATGAAGACAAATACACAGATTCCTGGGGAAGTTCTGAGGGCGAAGATGAACTTGGAAGCTCTGAATTTGTCATGGTCTTAAACGACATATATATGTGATTTTTATTAAAGCCATTTAGCTACTAGCATGAAGTGAAGGAAAAGGGAAATTGGGTTTGGTCCAGAGTATGAAAGGACACAGGGACAATAATGAGTTACTGTATATGTTTTCAGGTGGGAAAGAGTTCTGGATGAGCACTGTTGAGGCCCTTAGTAGATTATGACAATGATGGCAGGTCCCCAGCCCAAGAACTGAGATATTCGATGTATTGTCTCCACAGGCACTTAACTTTCCTTAAATCTTGCCAGAAAGTTATTTTGGAGAGGGAATCTACCAGACAGATCTCAGGTCATCTGGAAAGTAAATAATGAAGCAATGATAGTATCAGCCCATAGGGCAGCCTATAGGGAATTTGAATTTGTATGCAAGACTTCAAAAAACGTTTCATAAACTGCTTGGAAATCCACACTTCCACTGTTCTCAGAAGATTTGGATAAATGAACAAGGACAGGAAAATACGATTAGGGAACAAATTATTTTATCATGCTAAAACATTTAAAATGTAAATAAATGTACCTGCTGACACCCAGGCACACACACAAATACAAATGTACAAACACATATCATAGTATAAGGAAATTTTTTTACTAAGAATTATGAATATACTTCAGCATAAAATAGTTTAAGCTTAATTAGATGTAATGATTTTAAATGTAGATGTCTTACCATTACTGAATCATGTATTTTATATATTTTAAGTTATTTTTTCACACCAAATAATTTGAATTTTGAATTGTCGGCCTATATATTTCATTTGTGATGAAAAATACTTTTCTCACTACTATATAATAATTGCTTAAACGTGTTTTTGTTAATATCTGTATTATTCATTTTTTATTTTGCAGGATAAAATGAATTCTACTTTGATTATGTGTGATAATGCTGTTCAACTTTATATTTTAAGGTCAATGCCAAACTATTTTTGGTAGCTGTTTCCTTTTTAAATGTCATTTGATTAAGTCAATACTCTGGAATAATTTGGTCATGTGAAAGAATTATACTGAAACTAATACCAATTTTTCTGTTTCCTAAGAGCAGAAAAATGTTTCATCTATTCATAATTTATATGAGAAAGTTTAATCCATAATCTGTGTTTCCCTACCACAAACAATTTCAAAAGATTATAAAGTATGCATTATGGTGAATGACACCACAATGTATTTATGTATTGCATTTGCTGTAGTAAATTTTCTTTGGCTTTTTAATTATGCACAGAAATGAGCCTCAGTGTTTAAGGATGCAACACACTGGAAATAGTTTTAGGGAACAAATAATTAGCCTTTTGGACGTGTGTGTTCATTTCACACAGCAATCTGTTCCTTCATCTCCTCCTCCTTCCTGTTTTGAAGGCAATCGTGTGTGTTACGTGCACCATCTGCAGCCTCACTGACAGGTGCACGGTCAGTATTATTCTTCCAAGCATGGAGTTCAGCACAAGCTGGAAATTTCACTAGGCAATTGCAGAGATTTTGAAATCAACCAAAACCCGACAGTCCATTTTCCCAGTAGATATGAGCATTTGTTGGAAATGCTTGTTATAATTTCAAGACCACATACACGGAGATTTACCTAGTTTGGAACATTATCCAACAATAGGATTATATTATGTAGTGCATTGTTTTACTACATGTAGATTAAAAAAATATAAAAGAAACTCAGCAGAGTGTCATTGATTTAGTAACCAATTATTAATTTAGATTTATTTAAACAACTTTTTGGAGTTTCTCTACTAAGTTAGTCCTCACTCCACTGGGATCCTGTATCCTGACACCTTAGGATAGTCCCTGTGAGCCTAGTTAGAGGTGTCAATAGATGGGGCAATATATTTATGAGTCTTAAATGGGAAATCTGCCATTTTCCTTTGGTGTCATGTCACACAGACATTAGCTTCAATAATTCAGCTTTATCACAAATGAAATCAACATTTGTAATCTAGTCCAGATGACTAAATACCATTTTTAACATTAATTCGGTTAATCCTAGCAAAATCTAGAGATTTCATATATTTTCCTGACCTGCAGGCTCAATTCCACTCTAGTGTCTAGAATTCATTCTAAACTTCCAGATTGGCACTGACTTCCTAAATCTATCCTAATTCAGGATTTATTTTCCTTCAACCTTGAAAAACCATAAGCATTTAGTAATCTTACTAAAATTGATCCATCTTATAGGGGATGTTCCACATTAACAGTTTATTCAGCTAGGATGTTGAAACACAAAATATAGTTGATTATTTTAAAATTAAAAACACTGTCCATAACAAAACCTAAAATAACTTGATACCAAACAATTGGGAGCAGATCTAATAAATTATGTTAGAGACATATTATACTAGTCATTAATTTTTAAATAATCTCTGACATATGCAGATACAGAAAATGGCTGGAAATATACACACAAAAAATTAACAATGATTACCACTAGCAAGACGATCAGGGATAAAGCAGAACTGCCATGGCATAACTGTATTCCCATGACCAGCAATGTGTTTCTTTACAGAAAAAGTTATGCTAATACCATCTATTTTCTAAAAGTTGCTCAGTCTGCAGAGATGGAAGAAAAAGTTATTTCAAAATAAATTTCCCAACTGAAAGGGAAAACAAAATACTTGACATAGCCTTGTCAACATACAGATTTCAAAATAACCCTTGTGAGAATCCAAAGAATGATGTGTGTAAGGAAAGATTTTATTTGCCTTCCAGAAGAAATCAGTATCTATACAAATCTTGAGAGAAAGATGAAATTAAAGCTCATAATGATTCAGAATCAGTGCTTGACCTGTTGTATTCTGAATAGTGAACGCTGGAAGCAGAAATTGTGTCTATCTGGTTCTTTCAGGAGCTGAAAATGTAGTGGCTTTCATTAAATACTTGCTGTAAAGTCTGAGACCAATTATTATCTTAGCATGTTTCAGTATCTTTTCTATCATAGGTCCTAGGTTCATTGGGAAAAATATATAAGAAAATCCAACAGAATCAGCATTTGAAGTCTGCCATTGGAAGTTGTTTATGAAATTATCAGATATTCATAAATGTGACAAATGAACAGCAGGATTATGAATTATCAAAGGAAAGAATATTTGCTGAGGTGAAAACAATCTGATGTTTGAGGAAGTTTTTATTTTTATAAACAAAATCTGATGTTCGAAGGCCCCTGTTTCTTACAATAAATATTGGGCCTCAGTTAACCAGAAATTCATGAACATCCATTCCTGACTTTTTGCTTTAATTTAGATTTTTCTCCACTCTGTTTCCAGCACAAAAGTTTGCCTGCTGTGTTGCAGAAATAAATTTATGTTGTCCTGTGCCATAAAGTGATATAGTTAATATTTTTATTCTTTGGTTTTGAAAATTATATTGTAAGTTCCTAAACATTTTATTAAACCAGACATTTTGTTATTAAATGTGATCTATAATTTCTTTGTGCAGAATGATTTGAAGTATTGTATTTAGTTGACATGCATTATTGGTTCATAATTAATATCTAATGAAAATACGTTTTGTTATATTGAAAAAAATAAAAACATAAATTTCCAATGCTTATTTTCATTATATTAAATAATGATAAAAGTAGGAGGAAAAGCTTTACATTCGACCACTCAATATGTGCTAGTAAAGACTTCTTCCTTGTAAAGTGCTTTCATGAGTTCTATCAATATTTCTGGTGTTATTTCAGCTTTCTTGCACATCTATTGTAAAACTCCTTCATCAAGACATTCTTTGTCTAGATGTGTAATAAATTTTAATAGCCAGAGGCCATTTACCTGCAACACTGCAACAAATTTCTGTTCAAGTTTGGATATTTCTTCAATTATAAGTACTACATATTTTCTATCATTATTACAGTGACATTCTATTACTATAATTATTAATATACATTAAGGTACTTTTCTTCACTTTCCTATCAAGGGGATTTTAGACTTATCTTGACTAGCAATCCTCTCTTAAATGATGTTAAAACCACTTTGCTTTCCAGGTGATTTCAAGCTAATTAGTATTTGTTGCCCTAGTCCCTCTACTAATTTAAGTTCACTTTTCCATATAGCACAGTGTGACTTTATTAACCTTTATAATTTCATATGAAGTCAGAGTTTGTCAAATAATCTAGGGTAAACAGATGCTCAGTGGTGTGTGCTAGCTGGTAGTCCTTTAATTCTCTATAATGAATAAAACATATATATACACACATCTATGTACATATATAAACATTAAATTTTCATGAAAAATGGAATTAAAATATACAAATAAATATAAACTTTATTTATCAATATAAGCTCCATCAAAATCAAGACACTTTTTAAAGCAATGTTACAAGCCATTAAGTCCATCCTAAGGAACTGAGGGTCATGGGAATTTAACCATGTTAATGCAGTCTCTTTTACACTATCAACTGAAGAAAACTGGGTCATCTTTACAGATTTTTTTAAGCCTAGGATACAAAAAGAAGTCAGAAGGAGCCACATTAGGACTGTAAGGTAGGTGCCTAATGATTTTCCATTGGAACTCTTGCAAAATTGCCTTTGTTTGATGAGTGGAATGACGAGGAGCTTGTTATGGTGGAGAAGGACTCTGTGCTGAAGCTTTCATGGGCATTTTTCTGCTGAAGCTTTGGCTAACTTTCTCAAAACCCTCTCATAATAGGCAGATGTTATTGTTCTTTGGCTCTCCAGAAAGTCTACAAGCAAAATGCCTTAAGCATCCTAGAAAACTGGTGCCATGACCTCTGCTCGTCACCAGTCTGCTTTTGCTCTGACTGGACCGCTTCCACCTCTTTGGTGCCAGTGTTTTGATTGTGCTTTGTCTTCAGGATTGTACTGGTAAAGCCATGTTTCATCTCCTGTTACAATTCTTTGAATAAATGCTTCAAGCTCGATCCCACTTGTTTAAAAGTTCTCATGAAAGCTCTGATCTTTGCAGCTGATCTGCACACAACAGTTTTGGCACCCATCGAGTGGCAAGTTTGCTGAAGTTTCATTTTTTCAGTCAGAATTGTGTAGGCTGAACAAATTGAGATGTTTACCCCAAAGTCATTCAGAAGCACCTTAATATCCATGTAGCTTTTTGGTTTTGAGAGACTTTCTTGGTTTTGATTTCTATTTTTATTGTGCTATGGTTTGAGCATGTGCTTAGTATGATTTCTTTTTTTAAAAATTTATTGAGATTTGCTTTATGGCAGAGCATATGGTTGATCTTAGAGTATATTCTACATGTGGATGAGAAGAATGTATATTCTGTGATTGTCTCATGGAGCACTCTGTAAATGTCTATTAGATCCAGTTGGTTAATGGTGTTGGCTGTTTTTTCTGCTGTTAATCATTGGTCCTCTTCACTTAGAGCATGAAAAAGATGAATTCTTTTCCTCACAATAGATGTGGATGCTCTGCTGCTGCAGACTTCATCTTTAATATTATCTCATCACTTCTTAAAGCAGGTTACCAATTTGTAAACTGCTGATTTGAGGGGGAGGGCATTTTCCCCATAAAATTTTCATAAAGCCTCACTAATTTTATCATTCTTCCACCGTAATTTCCATTCCTCACCATAATTTGATATTTGTTCTTGCTTCTATTATAATAGAATTCCTGTTGCTGTAATTAGGGTTCTTTTCAAACTGATGTCTTATCCTTCTTTGTACTTTGAACTAGATCCTGTTTAGACATAACAAGTTAGTATGAGTTTATTTTTATGCAAAATATTTGAAATCCATGCATCATTTTTAATAATATGTATTTTCCATGGAATTTTTGAAGACCTGAAGTTTAATTTTTTCAGTCATAATTGTGTAAGCTGAACCAATTGAGATGTTTACCCTGAAGTCATTCAGAAGCATGATATAGTAATTTTAAGAGTTTCTATGGTTTAAGAAAGTCTAATTTTGGTTCTAGGGTGAATAGGTTGTAAAGCCTAGAGAAGAAAGCAATCTTCATTCCCATCCCTTACTCTTTTTTTCAGTGTTCCATGGGGCAATGTTTTAGTATCACTTTCCTCCAGTTTCCCTGTAGGTATACAATAGTATAAAATCAAATCAAATATTTACAGATGACTTCAAATAACCCCTGCGAGGCAACTTGGTTTTTGGAAGTAATTTGATAAAGAGCCTACCAAATTATGATTTTTTAATCAAGTTTCATCAGAAGTCTTATCAATTTTTCTCATACAAATTTATATGTGTATATGAAATAGCATTCTCTTCCTCCACCATTTGTCATAAAATGAAAATGCATACTTATCTTAAAGAATACCTCGAAACACAAAGAAGGCATTTGAGACTCTTTTCTCTCAAATTTGTGTTTCTGTTTTTCTCATAAGTAAAACCAGAATTTTAGATTCATATGAGATATTTTTTCTTGCATTCCTTTTTTAATGCTACATCTACTTAACCAAAATTGTCTGAATTGTAAAAACAGTAAAAAATATATAGACAGAGTAGATTTACTTAAATATCTCCTTTAGCCTGTTTTTATTACATGATTTAGGTACGTATCTTACATATGATGTTAAAATATTTCTTTCTTGTTCTAAATCATTATTCTGCAAATAACAACAGCACTAATAATAATTAACTTTACTTGAGAATTGCACAAAGAACTTTTGCAGTCTTTCTCTTATTTATACCTAATAACATAATGTGGTATTATTTCTCTAAGTTGATGAAAGTAGGCCTGGGATGAGGACAGGTGATAAAATCTGTTTAAAAGATCAGCGTAATGACTCATGTCTGTAATGCCAGCACGTTGGGAGGCTGAGGTGGGGGGATCATGAGGTCAGAGTTCGAGACCAGCCTGGCCAATATGATGAAACCCCATCTCTACTAAAAATACAAAAATCAGCTGGGCGTGCTGTTGTGTGCTTATATTCCCAGCTCCTTGGGAGGCTGAGGTGGGAGAATCACTTGAACCCAGGAGCCAGAGGCTGCAGTGAGCCCAGATCGTGCCACTGCACTCCAGCATGAGGGACGGAGCAAGACTCTGGTTCAAAAAAAAAAAAAAAAAAAAAGATTTTTCAGAGGTTCATTAATATGGCACTTTTCAATCTATGTTGTCTCAGGAGTTCTTTATACACTTAAAAATCACTGAGTACACCAAAGAGCTTCTGTTTGTATGGGTTATATCTATCATTATTTGCCATACAGGTATTGATTGACTTATGACCTATGCAACTTACGACCATTCAACTTTACGACCACAATTTCTAGCCACGACTGCTCCACGTCTGGCAGCGCAAACGTTGCCCAGCTGGGCGTACGACAGTGCAGACCAGCTTCCGGCAGCACTACCGTCTCCACATGCACCATTTCAACTGTTATCCCAGTCTCGGTACAGCAATTTGTGTTTTGTGTCTTGGATATTTTTCATCAAACCCCTCCCAAGATGTCTACCAAGAGGAAATTGTCTTTGTCTACACCCAGCCTGCCAAGAAGGAAAGAAAGGCCATCAATCTCGACACGAAAATGAAGGTAATTAAGCAGTACAAAGGAGTAAAGAAAGTGAATGTGATTGCACGTGATACGAAGTTATCACACTCGACTGTGTCGACAATTTTGAAAGATAAAGAAATAATTAGTGAAGCTGTGAAAGGTTCTGCACCCATGCGATCAACAGTTATAACAAAGCAACGAAGCGGGCCCATCCATGAAATGGATAAATTGCTATATATTTGGATGGAAGATCAAATTCAAAAACGGACACCATTAAGTCTTTTTACTGTGCAGATGAAGGCGAGAAGTCTATTTCAGACTCTGAAGGAGCGTGCTGGAGAAGATTACAGTCAAGAATTTGTAGCAAGCACTGGCTGGTTCCAGAGATTCAAGAAAAGATTCCAAATGCATAGTGTTCGAGTGACTGGAGAAGCAGCGAGTGCAGATGAGGAAGGAGCACGTAAGTTTGTTGATAGTCTAGATGAATTAATTACAGATGAGGGATATCTAGCAGAACAGATTTTCAATGTTGATGAAACTGGATTATTTTGGAAACGGATAACTTATATTCACAAACAGGCCAAAAGCATGCCGGGATTTAAAGCATTTAAGGATAGGCTAACTCTGCTGCTTGGCGGGAACATAGCAGGGTTTAAGCTGAAGCCGTTCTTAATTTATGACTCAGACAACCCGCGTGCGTTCAAGAATGTTAACAAGCATACAATGCCCATCTACTTTCGTTCTCAACGTAAAGCATGGATGACACAAGGATTGTTTGAAGACTGGTTTATGAACTGTTTTATTCCTCAAGTTCGAGAATATTGTTTGGAGAAAGATATTCCTTTAAGATTTTATTGCTACTCGATAATGCGCCTGGACACTCACCACATCTAGGCGATCTCCATCCAGATGTAAAATTTGTTTTTCTTCCGCCAAACGCGACTCCACTCATCCAGCCTATGGGCCAAGGTTCGGTTGCTACATTAAAGGCCAACTATCTCCAAACCACCTTTGCTCAAGCAATATCCGCTATAGATGCTGACTCAGAACTAACATTGTGAGATTTTTGGAAACACTACAACATTTTGATGTGTATCAAGAATATCGCTACCGCCTGGGAGGCTGTGACGACAAAGTACATGAATGGCATCTGGAAAAATTGTGTTAAGCGCTATGTTAATGATTTTGACGGATTTGACAGTGAACATGAACTTGAAATGATTCGGGAAAAAATAGTAAAACTCGCTAACGACCTTTCTTTGGAGTGTGAAATGGAAGATGTCGAAGAGTTGCTAGACAAAGAATCCGGAGAACTTACAAATGAAGAGCTAATCGAACTGGAAGAAGAAAGAGTGGTGGAAGAAGAAAGAAGAGAAGCAGAGAAAGAAGAGGAGGAGCCAGAAAGAAAGTTCACCACTAAGGGATTATCAGACGGTTTATCTTTACTGAATAAACTTCTTATACACTTCGAAGCAATGGACCCAAACATCGAATGATTTGCAAGGATTGAACGGATGGAGCACAATGTGTTTCATCTGTATCGTGAAATTTATGAAGAACAAAAGAAACATACAATTCAGACAAAGCTCACCATGTTTATGAAAAAACCAACTCCGGTAACCCTAACTGCTGCCTCAGATGACGACATCAACGATCCGCAGCCAAGCACCAGCGGCCAATAAAATGTTTCGTACATGTTTATATATTTTGATATGTTTTGCAATTGGGAAAATGTTTCCTATGGTATTTTTTACACCTGTATTTTGTATTTTTGTATGCACCTGTATTTTGTAATTTTGTATGTTTTGCAAATATTAAACCAGTTGTACTGGTAATGCAGTGTTTTACTTAAACCTGACGAATGTAAAAATAAGAAACAAAATGGTGTAGAGATGATACAAATGGCATAAAATGAACAAAGAAAATTATGATATATAACAAGAATGAAAGAAAATTATGATAAAATATGACTTAAAGATTTTTATAACATCATTTCACAGTACTGTACATATAGCCTACTCAACTTACAAACAAATCGTGTTACGACCGGTCTCTCGGAACCAATTGTGGTCGTAAGTCGAGCACTAGCTGTATTAGAAATTAAAATAAATTTTAAAATATTTATTATTTCATTTAAAATGATGCTAATAAACCCTTTACATATTTACAAAAGGCATACTTTATAAAAATATACTTTTTCCAGAAACGTAGTGAAAAACGGCATTTTTTATACTGTTGCAAATCTTTTGAGCTATTGGCTAAATAGAGAATAGTTGGTCTCTCATATCTGTGTCTGTTTCCAATTTGTTACAATATCTTATTTCATGTAGGCTTTCGAAAACTCCACAGTACACTCATGAGAGAATGAGGGTAAAATGTCAAACATCTTAGTATTAATATGAAATAGTCTTGAACTCACAGGCTTCCTGAAAGGATCTCAGTGCCCCAAAGATGTTTCCATACTACACACAGAGAACTGTTGCCTTAATAGATTAGATAATGAATCATTCTCAGATTTATGCTTTGGTTTGTGAATTAATTTATAAATTTTTCGTACTCTAGGTAGCTCTCTAATTCTATGAAGATTGATTACAGTCTGGAATTGGGAGTGATATAAAAAGTTTGTTAATGAGGATTAGGTAGTATGGAGACAATTACATTTGTGACTTTATGCATAACGTGTATACACAATTCAAGTATCTGTATCTTGGTCTGTGCCATTATTCTTATATCATTGTGTTTATAAAGTTCTTTTTATGGAAAGGTACATTCTGTCGTGATTATTATGATGTTTTGTTCACAAGCTAATATTTAATACATATAAAATAACTGTGTATCATTCTAAGGCATAAATACTAGTATAAGTTAAATTAAGCTGTGTCAGGTAAATTGATGGTCAGGAAATAAAAGTTGAAATTACCAAAATTCAGATTTATACATAATTACATTCCTACTCATTCATATATTTATTTAATTCATTTTTTATTGGACACATAATATAGCCAGGTAATGCTACAGGTCCCATACATATGCTAAGTGAATTTAAAAAATAATATACATAGACATACATCACAGTCTTTCTCCACATAAATTTAATACCAAGCTCGTATTTCAAAAGTATAAATCCTTTAATAAAGCAAGATTATTAAATTTTGCTATTTTTAACCATAAAAAATGTATCCACTTTACAGTATGATATAAGGGGCATTATAATCTTGAGAAAATTCCTTGATATTAGCCTAAATGTGGTGGAAAACTATTATTGGGTTATAAGCAGAGGATAGAAGTGATCTAATTTAGGCTTTTAAAATGCCAATCAGGAAATTTTGCAGAGAATACACTGCAGAGGGGCAAGAATGAATACAGGGAGATGAGTTAAAAGCTATTGTGATTGTTCAAGAAAGAGTTGATTAGGACTGAAACTATGATTATTGTAATAAACCTCACGAGAAATGATCAGATTCAGAGCATATTTTGAAGCAGTCCTAGGCAAACATGTTGATAGATTTTATGCAGTGAGTAAGAAAAGAGAGAAGTTAGAGATAACTTCTAAATTAAAGATTTCTTCTGAGTAACTAGGAAGATACATATTGGTAGAGTTGCACAAGAAGATGTTAAAGAGTTGCATTTGACACATATTAACTTTAAATTGATCATTAGATAATTTCTTTAGTATGACTGCCCATAGGATCAATTTGATTCTTTGTACTGAATTGATAAGTTTCTAATTGTTACTGATGTAGTATATACCAAAAAGATAGAAGTTCAATCTAAGCTGTTAAACCAATTCTTTTAGAAATAAATTAACTCTTCAATAACTTTCAAAGTTTCTAAAGTATATGAAATGCAATTAAGCTATTTTCCATTAATCACTCCCAACAAGAGCTATGAATATTGTCAATTGATTTGGGATATGCCAGATATTCATAAATACAAGTATTTCTTTTTTCTTTTTTAAAATTTTAATAACATTTCTTGAGTTTTTATTTGTCTTTTGTCATATATTTAATTAATAACCAAAGTTTTGGAAATATAGGTTACATACAATAAGATTCACCAATTTTATGTGGTCAATTAGGTTTTGACATGCATTTAGCATGTAATGACCACCAAAATCATGATACAGAATATTTCCATCAGCTCAATATATTCTGTTGTGACTATTTGAAGTCAATCTCCTTTTGTAACTACTGGCTTCTGATACCCATTAATATAGTTACTGTAACTATAATTTTGTTTTTTCTAGAATTTCATTTAGAAGGAATCAAAGAGTAAGCACTTACATTTCATCCATATTGTTGTATATACTAGTTCATCACTTTTTATTTCTGAAAGGAAATTGAAGTGCCAAATTATAAAATAAATTTTTTGACTATTATGAATATAGCTGCCCTAAGCAATCAAGTACAAATCTATGGGTAGACCTACCTTTTCAGTTCTCAAGAATAAGTACTTAGAAATGGGATTGCTGAGTCATATGTTAAATTATACATAATGTTATATGACAGTTTTTTATATGACAATTTCATATAAAATTAAATATAATTTAACATATGACTTAGCAATCCCATTTCTAAGCACTTATTCATGAGAATAGTACTTTGGAACTGTTTTCCAAAGTTGTTTTATCATTTTGCACTCCCATCAGAAAAAGTTTAAAATGCCTAATTGCTGTGCATCTTAGCTAAAACTTGCTATTATCAATTTTTTTATGAAAACCATTTTAATATGTGTGTAATGATATCAAATTGCATTTTAATGTACTTTTCTCTTTTGACTAGACATCACATATTTTTGTTAAGTATCTGTTCACACATTTTACCAATTTTTAATTGTACATAATAATGAATTGTTACTTAATAATAAACTGTAAGGACATTTATATACTATGGATACAAGTTCTTTTTGGATAAACAATAAATATTTTCTTCCAGTCTGTGTCTTGATTTCATTTTCTTAAATGAAATCAAGTTTTGTAAGAACATAAAGTTTTAAGTCTAGATCATTTTTTCTTTTATGGTTTATGTTTAGGTGTCTTGTTGAAAAAAATTTGCCTAAGCCAAGATTACAAAGACTTTATCCCAAATTTTCTTACAGAAGATGAGTAAATCGAACTTGTAAAGTTAGACATATAAACTGTTTTAAATTGTGTTTTGTATGTGACATAAAAAAGAAATAATGGTGGTATTGTCTCAGAGATAAGAGGAACTTCTCACTGTGGGGACAAATATGTAAGACATCTCCAGAGGTTTCCATTACCACTACTGATGCCTGCCATCCTAGTACAGGAGAGCCCCTCTGTCATCATAGGCCCTGAATCTAGTGCAGGGAGATGCCTGGAGTCTATGCAACTGAATTCTTCCACAGAGGAATTCACACTGGGTCCCAGTCATCCTCCAAGAACCAAGCAGCGCAGCAAGATGCCGTTTGAGAGCACAACCCCCACCAGATTACTACCCTGGGATCAATATATAATGTAGATAAATGTTTGCACATTTTCAAAAAGAATAAAGTAAAACTTTTTATAGCAGCATAATTTGAAATAGCAAGCAACTCAGAAAAATCCACATGACCATCACCAGGAGAATGGATAAATGTGCAGTGGTACATTAACAGCATTGAATAGTATGTTTGTAAAAATGAATGAACAACAATAGCAAATAAAAATGCTGAATATATTATTAAATTTAAAAGGCAGTTACAGAAAAAGCTCACATGACTCCATTTAGATGTAGGTTAAAATTTGAAAAATTATTGACACATTGTAAAACTATAAAATAAATAATCCATGGACAATTTTGGATAGTGGTTGCCTTTAGAGAATAGAAAGAATACACAGCGAAACTTCAGAAATATTGGTCACATTCAATTTTTAAAGCTGTATGTTGGAGATATATATATATATATAATTTGGAAAACATATTGATCAGTTTCTAGAAAAGTATATTTTAAAATAGAAACTATTTTTCCAGAAATTGATTAATTTAGTTCCAATAGCACATAGTATATGACCTTGAGACTTCAATGAATACCTCTGAAAGGGAGTTGACAGATAGTTGTATGGTTGCTCTGTTGTGGGGGAACGTCTAGATTCAAATCTCTCATACCATCCAACATTAAAAGTTCATTGAAAGTTCAGCTGGTTTCTCCTTACCAGCACCCTAAAACTATGGCAGATACATCTTCCTCCTCTTTCCTTTCCACCAAGCATGACAATAGGTGTAGGTCTCCTTTTCTGCAGAGAAGTGATCGCCACTCCCTGGAACTTAGTTTGTAGGTTTTCATCGTGTGTTCAGTTCTATGGTTTTGAAGGTGAGGGCAAGACTCCCTTTGGTTGTGACTTTTTACAACCAAACTAGAATTAGGGTCTTCCTATTTTGATGTTTTAACCTTACAAATATTTGTACCTTATAAAATTAGATATGTAAGATGCAAGTATTTAAATATGTCCCTCTAATACATGCCTTTGAAATATTCCATTATGATAATATTGTCTAAATTTTTATGTCTATGTTGATATTATATACATTGTTTTTATCTCTTTGTGGGAATTAGGAATTTTTTTATACCACAAAAAGCCTACTAAAGGATTATACTATTCCTGCATCTTTTTTATATTAAAGTTTGTTTCTGGGTTTGTTTGACTTCTTACAAGGTTTTGCAGATGTGTATACAATATCTTTCTTTTTGGCAAACATTTTGACATCACTTCTGAAAGTTATTTTTATTATGCCCTCACATTTGAATGACCATGAGGCCCAATACTACTATCTATATCTATATCTAGATATACCTATATCTATAGTACAGTATCTATATATATATAGATACTGTACTATGTCTATATCTATATAGATAGATATCTTTAATTATTGAGCTATGTATATCTGTCTTATATTTCTTTTATATATATCTGTATCTAAATAAAGATATATAGGATATATAATATATAGAACATATAGATATATAAAGAATGTCAATAGTCTTTAAATAGAAGATTGTTTTATTTTTCATGCTCAGTTTTGCTGTTGATAATTTTGATGTAATTGTTCATCCTTCTCCATAGGTTATTTCCTTTTTACTCTGGGATCATTTAAAATTTAAGTTTGTCATTGATGTCATTAAATTTCACTATAATTTGTTTAGTGTAGATTTTTTCCCATTTACTGTTTTGAAATACTACAAATCTAAAGCTTTTGTTTTTCAATCCTAGGAAAGTTTTAACATTATTTTTTAAAACATTATCACTTCTCTTTTTCTTCTTTCTTTCTGCAACTCATAATTCTATCCTCCTTTGTTATCAGTTTTAGCTTTATATTTTCTGCAACCATCTAGGATATTTTATTAACCTGATCTTTCAAATCCAGTAAGTAACAGTACATGTATCTATCTTATTATTTATTCAAACTGTGTATTCTTATTTCAAAAATTATAAATTTTATACCAAATGTTTCTACTTGATTCTTTTTGATCTTTTATCACTTAGAGTGTTTATTGTTTATATCACATCTTATAATAATTATTTAATTATATTTAAATGTGTGGTGCTTCTCTTCTGTTTCATATGCTTTCTGTGGTTTGGTTGCCTTTCTTTTGAAGAATTGTACTTTAAATATCTAATATATTTGATCAAAGAGGTCATGTTTCCTGGTAGTGTCAGCTGTGCTTTTTGGTATTGGAGCAGTCAAAATTCAATGTCTTGGACAATCTCATAGGGTGAATTTATTTATTTTTACTTAAAAAAAATAAATTTATGGGCACAAGTGGTTTTTGGATACATGGATGAATTTTACAGTGATGAAATATAAGATTTTAGTGTACCTGTCACTGGAATAGTATATATTGCACCCCGTAGGTAGTTTTTATCCCTTACCCCTCTCACACCCTCCCCATATCTGAGTCGCCAATGTCCATTATATCACTCTGTATGCTTTTTGTACTCATGGCTTAGCTCCCACTTATAAGTGAGAACATTAGGTATTTGGTTTTCCATTCCTGAGCTACTTCACTTAGGATAATGGCCGCCAGTTCCATACAAGTTTCTGCAAAAGACATTATTTCATTCTTTTTTATGGTTGAGTAGGATTGCATGTTCTATATATACAACATTATATTTATCCACCCATTGGTTGATAGCACTTAACGCCGATTCCCTATCTCTGCAATTGTGAATTTTGCTGTGATAAGCATATGTGCAGGTGTCTTTTCAATATAATGGTTCCTTTTCCTTTGGATAGATACCCAGTAGTGGCATTGCTGAATAAAATGGTAGATCTACTTTTAGTTGAGAAATCTTCATATTATTTTCCATATAGGTTGTACTAATTTACATTCCCACCAGCAGTGTGTAAGCATTTTCTTGGGGTGAATTTAAAGAGATACACAGAATATCTGGAACTCAGAAATACTGTAGGTCATTCTCAATTGATGCTACTCAAGAAAGTAACTCCTCTAGCTAGGATTTTATTTTAAACACTTAATTAAATCCACTGGCTTTCAGACTTGCAGTGTGAAGGCATAGAGAACACCCAAAATTGCCTGATCATCCTGAATCTGTTATTTTAAAATTTTCTGCCTTGCAGAAGTTTGTTCTTTACTATTATTTTCTACACTGGTGATCTGTCCTGTTGCTACAGGTATCTTTGTTGAGGGGCTGATGACTGATGTTTCAAGGTAAAAAGGAGAGAAAAACAGAACTTAACATCTTCTATCATTTTCTTTTTTATTGCTCTCTTGAGCTACTCCCTTCTCCATGCTGCAGCACACCTGATAAACAAACACCATTGAAGGGAGCCAAAGACTGTCAGTAGTTCCCCAATCTTTTGTTACGATTTTTGCTCAGATCAGTGCTACCTTTTCATCTCTATAGTGTTGCCAGTTGATTCTGAGGATTAGATGTGTGGCAGGCACACAGTAAGATGAACTCCAATGGGTCACACCCTTGTATAATTCTCTCTCCTCAATTACAGGCAGAATCTGTGACTTGATTCTAATCAATAGACTATGATACAGATAATAGGATGCCACTCCACTGATAATAATAATGATGTGTGTGTCTTTGTGTATGTATGTGTGTGTGCATGTGTGTCTGTGTTTGTGTGTGTGTGTGTGAGAGAGAGAAAACTGAAAGAGAGAGAGAGAGAGAGAGAGAGAGAGAGAGAGAGAAAGAGAGAAAGATTTTATTTTCCTGGCATCCTTGAAGAAGCAAGGAGCCATGTTGTTGACTGCCTATGAAGGGGCCATGTGGCAGGGAACTGTGGCTGTCCTCCAGCCAGTAGCCAGTAATCAGCTGGGGACCTCAGTTATTCAGCCACAAGCAAATTACATTTGTCAGCAGTCTGAATAAACTTGAAACCATACTCTTCCCTAGTTAAGCATCTGATAAGAATTCAAGTTGCCAATATCTTAATTGCAGACTGAGCAGAGGACCCTGTAAAGTTGTGCCCAGACTCTTGGCCTGTGGAAACTGTGGGATAAAAATGTCTGCTGTTTTAAACCATTACATTTGTGGTAATTTGTTATGCAACAGGAGAAATCTATAACAGAAGGGAATAGCCTAAGGTAGTTCTAGAAATTCATAGGAACCAAGTAAGGTTGGGTGGGAGAGTAAAAAATGTAAAAAAAATTATATTACCTCACAATAAGGAGAAAGTATCATTTAGAAAGTAGAATTGCCATAGTTAAACAAAAGTCATTCACTGCAAAATCTTTGCAATCACAAAACATATTTCAGATCAATTTATGTAAAACTCAAGTGAATAGCGATTTGGATTACTAAGGATGATTATCAATATTTGTTTCACTTCTCTGTATAATGTCAAATAAAATGGATTAACTCCAGTGTTACAATACTAATATTCAACAAATTCTCATTCTTTTCAATAGGAAATTTCCCCAACTGACACATTTATGATATGTAGAGAATTGTAATTTTTATTGAAACTTACTATCTTTAAAATAAAACCAATTTAAGATTCACACAGAGGTAATGTATCAGTGTAATAGAATATAGTCATACTTTATCAGAACCAGTTACAATGTTGGCACTGCAGGTATTTTTGCCTATAATTCTCTATTTCTAAAAAGTATTTATTTTTTAGAGCAGATTTAGGTTCACAGAAAAATTAAGAAGTTACATTTTTTTATATGCCTCTTCCCCCACACTTACATAGCCTCCCACATTATCAACACACCCCATCACAGTGGACATTTGTTAGTTACTTTATTAAAAACTATCCATAAGGGAAAGCTAAGAAGTTTAGGAGAAGCTCAATTAAGTTTTTCAGAGTATACCTTATGAATGAGTGCAAAATGAGTGGATTAAAGTATATGTGACCTTCATGCAGGTCACTTTCCTGGTTGATGTCAGCATGGAATTTACTCTTCTCAGTAGTCATCAATTTCCTGAGAGACTGCACAAACACCAATTTTGTTTCTTCAGAATCCACTGACTATATCACAGAATTTATACTGATTAGAAACTATAAGTACAAATACCAAGCTCTAGAATGTGTTTATATGTGTCTATATGTGTATACCAGTGACATGTGTACCTGCGTGCAGGTGGTGAGGGTAGGGTGGGGCAGATGCCAGGTGCACTTTTTACTAAGCATTTCAGAGAGGTCTAGTAAAATCTCACATTTCAAAGGTATCAGATACTATACACAAACAAACAAAATGCTGCATACTCTCTAAAAACCTCTAACTAACAGTTTAGATACTTCTATAGACCAGTAAGGAAACAAAATTTTGGTTTGCAAACCTGAGTTTGGGTTAACAGTTTAAAATAGGCTTCCTGGAAAGAACTTTCTCAGTAAAAATAACTGAAAATTCAATTGTAAACCAAAGTTATCTTTGGAATACTTAATCTCCGTTTCTTCCTTTCAGTATCATTCAGAGACAAGGCATCTCTCTCTAAATAAGCAGGTTTTCTTCTACTGGGTTGTAATTACTGCTTTTCATAATCAGTTCATCATCAAAACTACATTTTACACTTGTTATGTTGATGTCACTTTTTCAGTATTATCAGAAAAACAAATTCCTTTATGAATAAACATTTACTATAATTATTGTTTTTATGATCACTAACAATTACACTATATATATTCTAGACAAGAAACTTGTCAAGCCACTTGGAAGGAAGTGATAAATGGGCTTGACTTAATGGAGCTTACATGCCAGTTGTGATATAATTAATAATCAACAAAAATATAATTAATATAATATAATTAATATATAATACAACATAATATCAGGCAAGTACAAGGACTCAATAAATTCCTGCTAAAATGTAAGTTTCTCAGAAGCAAACATCTTGCTCTGTTGTGTGTATGGACCTATATCAATTACTAGAACAGAACCTGATATGTGTTAGCCACTTAATAAGCATTTTATGAATGATCTAACTAACACCACCTGATAAAATTTATTTCACATAAACTGCAGGCATCAAACATCTCAATCTTGACCGTATCTGGCCTTCTGTGTCACTTAAACTCATAACATGCACAGATTATAGAAAAGTTGAATGAGGAACAAGAAAAGCCTGAAATAGAAAACTTTTAAAATATTCTTAGGAACACAGAATAGCATAAGCAGGGTTTTCTATTAAATCAATAGGATTTGTATCATGAATATGACCTTGATGGCAAGACTCATGTCTATCATTTTTAATGCAGATTATAATCTAACCATCTCTAGGAGAGGAGTGATCTTGTCTATTTTGTTTTCAGTACCTAGTAGGTACTCAGTAAATAGTTATAAAGATAATAATAAATTAATAAATTAAATAATCCATAGCTTGTTTGGAGTCTAATAAGATAGAAAGGGTTCCTGGAACATTTGTTCAATAAATGAAGGAACAATAAATGTATAAATATTTAGTAAAGACATATATAAATTGGGTATTTGTTTTCATCCATTAAGTATAGAATTCTTACACAATTAGGTTGTAAAAAATTAAAAACAATTACATTTGAGAAAATATGGCCTATTTGACAGTGTGTTGTTTTTTCTTTTTTTGTATCTTTTTTTTTTTTTTATTATTATTATACTTTAAGTTCTGGGGTACATGTGCAGATCTTGCAGGACTGTTACATAGGTATACACATTCCATGGTGGTTTGCTGTCTCCATCCCCTCCATCACCTACATTAGGTATTTCTCCTAATGCTATCCCTCCCCAGTCTCCCCACCCACTGCTATTCCTCCCCTAGTCCCCCACCCCTCAACAGACTCCAGTGCGTGATGTTCCTCTCCCTGTGTCTATGTGTTCTCATTGTTCAACACCTGCCTATGAGTGAGAACATGCAGTGTTTGGTTTTCTGTTCTTGTGTCAGTTTGCTGAGAATGATGGTTTCCAGATTCATCCATGTCCCTGCAAAGGACATGAACTCACCCTTTTTTATGGCTGCATAGTATTCCATGGTGTATATGTGCCACATTTTCTTTGTCCAGTCTATCATTGATGGGCATTTGGGTTGATTCCAAGTCTTTGCTAGTGTAAACAGTGCCACAATGAAAATTCATGTGCATGTGTCTTTATAATAGAATGAGTTATAATCCTTTGGTTATATAGCCAGTAATGGGATTTCTGGGACAAATGGTATTTCTATTTACAGACCCTTGAAGAATTGCCACACTGTCCTCCACAATGGTTAAACTAATTTATACTCCCACCAACAGTGTAAAAGCGTTCCTATTTTTCCACATCCTCTCCATCATCTGTTGTCTCCAGATTTTTTAATGATCGCCATTCTAACTGGCATGAGATGGTATGTCAATGCGGTTTTGAATTGCATTTCTCTAATGACCAGTGATGATGAGCATTTTTTCATACATTTGTTGGCCGCATAAATGTCTTCTTTTGAGAAGTGTCTGTTCATATCCTTTGCCCACTTTTTGATGGGGATTTTTTTTTTTCCTTGTAAATTAGAACAGTTTTAGGTCCACAACAGAACTGGGCAGAAAGTATAGAGATTTCCCATATGTCTTTGCCCCTTCACATGTGCGTCTTTTCCCACAACCAGCATCTCCACAAAAATGGTATATTTGTTACAACTGATGAACCTACATTGACACATTATTGTCACCCAAAGACCATAGTTTACATTAATATTTTCTCCCAATGTAATGCTGTACATTGTTTGGGTTTTGACCAATGCACGATGACATATATTTTCCATTATAGTATTATACAGAGTAGTTTCACTGCCCTAAAAATTTCCTGTGCTCCACCTATTCATCTCTCCCTCCCTGTTAACTCCTGGCAACCACTGATATTTTTACTGTTTCCATAGTTTTGCTTTTCTACAAAGTCATATAGCTGGAATCATACAGTATGTATCCTTTCAATTTGGCTACTTTCATGTAGATGTACATTTAAATTTCCTTGTGTTTTTCCATGGCTTGATAGCTCATTTCTTTTTTACACTGAATAATCAATTGTCTGGATGTACTACAGTTTATTTATAAATTCACTTAATGAAAGATATCTTGGTTGTTTCCAAGTTTGGGCAAAATTTGGCTTTATCTTTTGATTTAAAGAAAATCTCTATGAGTAAAGCTGCTATGAATATCCATGTGCAGGTTTTGGTGTGGACATAAATTTTCAGTTCATTTGGATAAACACCATATGGGCAATAACGTGTTTAGTTTTGTAAGAAACTGCCAAACATCTTCCAAAGTGACTGTTTATTTTTAATTCCCACCAGCAGTGAAAGATAATTCCTTTATAAAACCAGCAGATCTCATGAGACTTACTCACTATCACGAGAACAGCATGGGAAAGACCTGCCCCCATGATTCAATTACTTCCCACCAGGTCTCTCCCAGAGCACATGGGAATTCAAGATGAGATTTTGGTGGGGACAAAGCCAATCCATATTCTGTATTTATTTATATAATCAAGTACTGTTTTTCTTTTTTGGCCTGTTTCTGATGTGATGAATTACATTAACTGATTTTCATAGAATTTTATTTGTTAACTATAGAAATAAAGTGAAAATGGCAGCAACAATTAAAATGAATGCAATATAAAAACTATAGGAAGGAATAGAGGAGATAAATAATTTAATAGAAATGGGATAAGTAATGAAGAAATGTAGATAAGGGTATGCCCACTCTTATAGTACCAGAAAAATTTCTTACAATAATGTAAATGCTAAATTATCATCTAATCAGAATTAAAAGCTGCTCTGCTAGCATACTCTTATTCACACTGTCTACAGAATATTTTAGAATGAAAATAACTATATAAAATTTTAAAGAATATTAAATGGCTGTTATAATTACTAGATGTATTTTAAATGATACTTCGGCATATTTGATTCATGCATACTTTCCTGGAAGTTACAAGAAGACAGAACTACTTAATATTACACATAATGTTGGACTGCTGACTTCTGAAATGCTTCCTGAGCATAAGGTAATAAACCCCTATCTTGTTTAAATAAGTGTCATTCCCAGGACTTGTCACCAGCACCTGAATATAGTCTCAATTACCACAGTTCTGAAAGACTTTTCAATTCAAAATTTGTACATTGAGGAGTCACTGATTTAAGGTCTTGAGGCAAAATATATGAATAATGGATTGGAAGACCTTGTTGCCAGAAAATAAAGATGCCTTTAAAATAGACCTATAGTAGTTTTAAAAGATCAAAGGTGTGCCATATAAAAGAGCTCCCACTGGCCAAAATGTGAAAAACTGAAACATCAAAAAGAGGATAATAATTACAATATTTGGAACATGTTTCACCTGTGAAAAGCCTTGGGTACATAATGATAATTGCAAATGAAAATGTTAATTCAAAATGTACAAAAGTGAATTGTAAATATAAAAGAACACCATAACAGAATACACTACAATACAATGGCAACCTACTTGGAATTTCTTCTTTTTTAAATTAAGCATTGCTATATACATTTTTGTCTCCTTTAAGTAAAGGATAGTCACTATAAGGAACTGTAGGAAAGTCACCTAATTCTGGAATATTATGACACCATAAAAAATCAGGAGGAATAATCAGCACTGCTGTTCATGTTCACATGTAATGACTTGACACATGAAAATACCGCAATGAGTTGCAAAACTCCAGAGACAAGAACCGAGTACATAAATACAGTATATCATTTTCTTAAAGCAGAAATATCTAGATAACCTAACATCTTAAAATAAATTGCTAATAAGGTACAAAGAGATAACTTTTAAAAGAAGAAAGATATTCCCAGATAAAACGTTGACGGCCATGTGAATAGGGGGAAACACCAAAATCTAAAATCATGTATGGATTTGTAAAGTCCAGTTGATGTAGTAATGAGCTTTGACTCAAGAAGGGGTTCAGCCAGTGAATGTTGGTTCAGGTTTGAATATTTCTCAAAGATAAAATTAGATCCTGTGTCTTGGCCAGAATTAGCATCTATGGTTAGTTTGATACAGTGCTCTTTTTCTTTATGGTCTGTCAATATTTCTGTTAACTGTAGGTAGGTAGAGACATATATAGAGCTATTAAAGAAATAAAGCAATTCTTTAAAATTTATATATGTATATGTGCATTATGTATAAAATCCTACATAATTTATACAGCAAAGCAGTACAGAGTTCACTGGAGAAGTGAGAAAGCTGTTTGTTTAGTTAATTGACCTCTTATAAAAGAATAATAAAACTCTGTATCTCCTCAAAAACTGAATGACTACACCTTGAGTCTCCCTGTAAGAAAAATGGTTATATCTTGAGATAGGATCCTACTTTAACTCTAGAGATATGTTTTTATATTTCAAAAAGGTATGAGGCCTATAACTTTAGATAAATCAAAGCTTTAAAAATATTCCTAAAATGCCAATTTTAAAGATTCCTATTTTAATATTAATTATATTTATAGTAATAACTTTATTATCATGGGAACAATTTGTATATGATTAAGATATCGGAAATAATTGAGAATCAACATATTAAGCTTGATTATGATTGCACATATAAATAAGTTGACTACCTTTATAATCTGCATTTAAATGTCTAACAATACTTACTCTATTTTGTTTTCATGATATTTGTGTAAGGATATTTAAATAGTTTTAAAAATCAGTTCATGGATTTATAACTTTATTGGGTATGGGAAATGTGGTACTCAATACTCTTCTCCATACACAAATGTTTTTCTGTTATTAACACTCCCTGTGACATTTGTGTAAGGCCCATAATACTTTCCAAAGGCCAAACTGTATAAAAAATTATTCCAGGACAACATGCACAAAAAAATTTAGTTAGTAGCCATGGCTCTTGAAATTGGAAGAATGAATGCTGCAGGAATTATACATAAAACATACATATACACACAAACACACACACACACAAACACATACACACACAAAGAATGTACACCAAAAGAGGAAATACAACATAACAAATAAGGCAGCTCAACAAATAACTTTTCATTATCTTAAATAAATTAGTGACAAGATTTTTGTTTCCTAAAAAACCACACAAAAGCATTTAATGTTGTGTTTAAATGCTTTAAAGTATAAAATAAAGACATCACTAGGGCGAAGAAAATAAATTTTGAGCTGTTAGAGCTCTAAGAAACCAAGGGGAAAAAAAGACATTCTTCAGAGATAAGACATGTTAGAAGCAATACAAATGGAACAGGCATGACTGAAAACATAAACAAGAAAATAATTAGCAGAATTGACGTTTATATTATTCCATCCTTGTGCTGCTAATAAAGACGTACTGAAGACTGGGAAATTTTAAAAGGATAGAAATTTAATTGACTCACAGTTCAGCAGGGCTGGGGAGGTCTCAGAAAACTTTCACTCATGGTATAAAGGAAGCAAACATGTCCTTCTTCACATGGCAGCAAAAAAGAGAAGAAAAAGAAGTCAGCAAAGGGAGAAGCCCCTTATAAAACCATCAGATCTCATGAGAACTTACTATCATGAGAATAGAATGGGGGAAACCATCCCCATTATTCAATTACCTCCCACTGGGTTCCTCCCATGACACATGAAGATTATGGGAACTACAATTCAAGATGTGATTTGGGTGGGGACACAGCCAAACAATATGAAGGTTATTACCAAAATAACTAGAAAAGATCAAACCTGAAGAATAATCAGGGAATGTAGGAATGATAAATATGAGAGACAAATCAAACAAAAAATATTTAAATGTAAAAGGTAATAAATCTTCAGTAAAGGTTTTAATGTGTATACCAAAAGGAAACATCATCTCCAGAAAACAATGAAATGAAATGTTAAATGCCAAATCACATAGTGGCAAACTACTGAACATCTAGCATGTTAAAAACTATTCAAGTAGACATCAGTTGTGGAAATACAAGTCATGCAATGGTGGTGAGAAGTATGTTGACCTCAGCCTTCTACAGACCAGCATTGAACTCAGCATGGAGCAAGTTACTCCAGTTTGAGAAAAAGATTATGTTTCAAAAATGTTATATCCAGCAGTTTTTCTTCAAGTGATAAAACAATATAAAATATTTTAAGGCATATAATTACCAGATAATACAGCTTTCTTTTTATATGTAAAACTCAAATAAAAAAGATACTTGATCACGAGATTCAACTAATTGGCTGTATAATTTAAAATAAAGAAATTAGGAATGATGTAAACAGAACAAACGTGTGTCATGTCTGACCGGCAGACTCTGGCCAAGTGATAGATGAAAAAATACACTGACACAGCTTTTTGGCCTGAGAGAGTGCAGCCAGGGGGCTTGAGCAAACAGCGGGTCCCACTGTGCCACCCTGATCAGCCAGAGAGGCTCCGCATTTATTTAGTACAGATTTAATGACAAAGGTCTCGAGTAAACACCATTAGTGTGTAATTAGCATTGCCGACCCCATAAGTAGAGAGCAGTTCTGCTCTCAGATGATCAAAGGTCAGTCTTAGGACAACAAGCTATTTAGATAAACTCCCATACATTCCTTTTTTTACCTGCTCTTTGCAATTAGCTCAGGGTAAGAGTATTAGGCTACCTTCAGCTATAACCTCTTTACCAAAGCTTTGGCAAAACCTTCCGGCCTTTCAAAAAATTTTCCATCTTTCTCTATAATTTTTCCCACCACACTGAGCGAACTCCTGCAAACATGGTGATGAGAAATAAATTAATAAACAATTGATGCTATTTTAATAGTAAAAAGAAGGTAAATAAATGATACAGAAGCTGACCATAGCAAAAAATATTATAAGTGAATAAAAGCTAGAGATAGTAAAGGGAAAGTTGGAATAACTTAGGGGTTGAATGCTAACTTTCTCAAATTTCACAGAACCTGCCAAAATGTATAATCTAGTTTGAAACATAAACATGTATTAAAATAAAATGGCTCCAAATTCTTAATAATTTTGAAAATCTATTTTTTAATTAGTTATTTCATTATGATTTTAAAACTAAACATTTACCTTAACCTCTGCTATTCCATGTTCCTTTTCAATTTATTTTACTGGTTACATAAACATAAATGTAATTGTATTACTTTGTAGTTTCAAAAGAGCACAGGTACTATGAATTTAATTTGAAAAATTATTACACTTTTACTTTTTTTTTAATATTTTAATTTTTATAAATGAGCATATTTCTAATTTTAATAAACCATAGTACCATTATCTTTATAAAGGTAGTTCGAATTAATTATATTCATAGATGTTTTCCTAATACCACCAGACATCAAGAAGGCACCTATAAAATAACAGGTTTAGACATGACTAATCAAGAAATCATTTGTAATTTAGAAACTTGCAATCAGGATTACATTGTTTTTGCAGAGACCACTCAAATCTTCTTCATTCTTTCATACTGTATTGACATGGATCAGACCTAACTGACTCTTAAGGAACAAATGAGCAGTTGTGTTCTCCAACCAACAAATTTCCAATTAAGGAAGTCCAATTAAAAGCTCATTTCTTTAATTGTGCAGAGATGTAATCAAGCTTAAAGAGAGGCAGAAAAACAAGCTGTATGCAGTTTATTTAGGAGAATGGGCATAGTTATTCTTAACTTTAATAATTTTAAAATAATGTGTATGGTTCCAAAATGTGCATTAAATTTCTTCTCTGTTCTCTTCAGGATTAACAAGTAAAATAAAGCCACCATGCCAGTATATTGGGAATGACTAAAATTCAAAATATGAATTAAGATTTCAAAGCAGGCAGGTTTACAGCAAAAAGCAATACTTTAAGTTCCATGTTTTCAAAATGGTTAGAAAGCATATACAGGAAAGGTATATATTATCTTCATGTTTCACAGGTTAGGATATCTGAATCCTAAAGCAATTATAAAATTTTCTACAATTCCTCAGGGAGATTATATCCAAGTGAAATTACTGTCACTGTTTATTTAATTTAATTGAACTGTACATCTCTGACTAAACTGACTTTTCCATTTGTTTTTAACAAGAAACTAGTTGGATTTTCACCAAAATTATAAGATGCTTAATTTATTGCAAGGGTTCTACTTTATATTAACACAATTCAACTAAATGGTCAGGGGAGTCAGTTGTATCAATTTTGTAATAAATATTTTGAGAACTATACTAAACTAAAAATATCTAGCATATTAATGTACCATGTAACATTCTGCGTAGTATTCTATCCCTTATAAACATTTCAATAAAAGACAGTTTCACTTTCTGGTGAAAACATACATTATGCATGTATCCAAGCCAATTCAATCAGCAAAAAAATATATATTAAGCTTATTTTCTTTAATGGTATTACTGTGCTACTTTATACAAACAAGTATAGGAATTAAACATATCATATTTTAAAATGCAAGTTATAGCTCCTTAAGAAAATCTTTTAAATTATTGCATGCTAATTTAAAAAGATATTCTCTAAAATGTTAATGTTTATAATTAATCAAAGTACCTCAATCAATTTTTGCTGGGGAGCTGGCAGTTCAAAATGTGTAGAAAAAATACATTATTTCATTTACCTGAATCCTAAAAGTAGCTATTTGCTTATATATCCAGTTCACTTAGAAAAAAGCAAGAAACAGCAATACTTCAGAAGTAACAGTTTCCAGCTTCATAAACATTTTCCCAAATAAAAGTCAAATTCTTTTCCTGTCATCTAATATCATACTTATAATTAATCTTCACTTACAATTTAGGGAATGAGATGATTATGTAGGCATTAATCTATTAAATGCCTACATATCTTTATCTTTACTGCCACAAAACATTTGAAAACAATATTCATTTGTCTTATTGCCAGCTATGTAAAACTTAATTACCACAGGTGAACTTAAATTACTTCAAGAGCACTATAAAATATTAAGAATGAGAAAAGTGAAAAATATAGTTTATCTGTTCCCTCACTAAACTTTTAGTGTTTGGTATTCAGATCTTTATAAACCTATACTCCTGAAAAAATAAAATTAAGAAAGTATATTGGTTTTAAAAAATAAAAATAAAATCACAATTTCTTAAAAAAAGAAAGGCTATCTGGAAATTCTAAGTAACTTCTACTCTTTTTTGTTTGCTGTTTTTTTACACCATAAATATGCCAATGAAAAGAGTCAAATTCTGTAAAACATTTTTAGAGATTTATTCTGAGCCAAATATGAGTGACCATGGCCTGTGACACATCCCTCAGGAGGTCCTGAGAACATGTGCCCAAAGCAGTCGGGGTGCAGCTTGGTTTTACACATTTTAGGGAGGCATGAGACATCAATCAAATACATTTAAGAAAGACGTTGGTTTGGTTCAGAAAGGCAGGACAATTCCAAGTGGTAGGGGGTTCCAGACTATAGGTAAATTTAAACATTTTCTGGTTGACAATTGATTCAGTTTGTCTAAATACCTGGGATCAAACAGAAATGAATGTCTGTGTTAAGAAAATAGGTGTGCAGACCAAAATTGTATCATGCACATGAAGCTTTTAGCTAGCAGGCTTCAGAGAGAATACATTGCAAAATGTTTCTTATCAGATTTTTAAGTCTGTGTTGATGTTAATGCCAGAGAGGTATAATGAGCCACGTTCAACCCCACTTCCCTTCATGGCCTGAACCAGTCTCACAGGTTAAATATTAAGAGCCCTGGTTGAGTAGGAAGTCCATTCAGATGGTTGGGGAGCCTTAGAATTTTATTTTTGGTTTACAAATATGTACAATGTTTATTTGTCAATTTTAAAACAAGAAAGTCCTTTCCCTTCTTGGACTTCATTTTTTTCCTCTGTAAAATGAGGGGAGTCAGATTATTTCAGTTATTTGCCATCCTTTTTAGTAGAAGAAGCCTTCTGTTAAGCAGTCTTTAGCAGCATCTCAAATAAAGCAGTTAAAAGTAGTCTTTGATCAAAATATTTTTAAGAAAATGTTATGTCACTACTGTATGACAAGATATGTTTACTATACAAATCAGGACAGAGGTGGCCTTTCAAAAATTTTTTTAATTTCAATAGTTTTTGGGGAACAGGTGGTATTTCATTACATGGATAAGCTCTTTAGAAGTGAATTCTGAGATTTTGGTGTACACATCACCCGAACAGTGTACAATGTACTCAATGTGTAGTTTTTTATCCCTCATCTCCCTCCCACCATTCCCCCCGCTCCCCAAAATCCATTGTATTATTCTTATATCTTCATTTCCTCAAATAACTTCTAGGCTTAACTCTTTGTAAAACAATCCAATATTAAAGATATACATCTTACCAGAAATGTCTGAGAAGAATAATTTTGTTACTATCTTTCAAAGTGTGAAAGCAACTAGAGGAGGAAAAAATACAGTAAACTTGAGCTCAATTAAGTTTAAGGTACACTCAAGAAATGGGAAATTATTAATATACTGGGCTTTTCTGCTGACTTCTACATCCACCATTTAATTGCAGAATAAAAAAATTAAGATTTAAAATTTCCCTTTTTTTTTTTTTTTTTTGAGACAGAGTCTCACACTGTTGCCAGGGCTAGAGTGTAATGGTGCGATCTCGGCTCACTGAAACTTCTGCCTCCCTGGTTTAAGAGTTTACAATCTAGTAGACAACAAATAAATGTTAAATGATGCAATGAACATAAAGAAAGTAGATTTAAAGAATTTTAATTGTACAAATGCATATAGCATATTCAATTGAGTATACTATAAACTCAGTGCATCATCATATATTTTTAGGCTCGATGACCATCCTTAAGAAGGTTTCTCATCTGTCTTTCTAATATTCTTAACACTGTTCACTCTCCTTTCGTTTCCATATCCTTGGCTCAACCCTCATCTCAATAGGCATCTTGGTCTTTCTCAACTATACTTTTGTTTCTCTTTAGCTAAGTGTAGAATCTCTCCAAATTAACCTTTTAGCATATATGTCCCTACAGTCACTTCCCAAATCAGTTTGATCCATTCTCTTAAGGAGGTCTTGTATACATACTGATAATTTAGTAAAATATACAATGTGGTCAAAATGTTGTCCAAAGGTCATTAAAAAATGTGAAAGCTACTCATCTCACTTTGACTATAAAATAGCACATATAACACATTTTTAGCAAGATGTCATCAAATGAATAAAAAGTCTTTGTTTTAAAGTATACTAAAAGAGCACCACTACAAAAGCAACTTTTCCAGGTCCACTACACTACTGAGGTCACATTTTGGTTTTGATTTAGAACATTTTTTTTGTCTTTAATGCATTCCTTTGCAAAAATTTCCTGTAAGAGGAATATCTGCTTTTCATAAGTCAGTTAAGCTCACCTATACATGAACATTTCTTTTACAATATAAAATAAAGGTGTCTCATTTCTCTATTGTTTAATCTCAAAACTTACTTTAATTATGTAGATATTGCAATGTGATTTTTATCCAACTATCACGTTGTAATGAACAGGGTGATAGTTCCCTTTCAAGGAAGAACTTGTTGCCCTAGCTGCTCTCCAACTTTTCAGGTACTGTTCCAGCAGCCCAGCTCAATGTCATGCCCATTTCTGGCATCCCAGATCCAACGACTGCTCAAAATGCAGGCATTAAGATCCAATCTTCAGGCCCATAGGGGACAATTCTGAAGAACTGGTCTAATTCCAGAATTTCCCCCATGAGGTGAGTTGAGATTTTTGATAGACCTGCCTCAGAACCCGACATTTTTCTATTCCCAGGCCTGCTTTGTTTTCTTCCCTTCCACATGTTTTGGTCCTGCAAACTAAACCTTGTCTCAGAGTCTGCTTCTGTGATTGTTAAACAGGCAAAATAAATTGTTTTCTTTTTTTAAGTCATCACATTACAGCTGAATACCTGTCAATAAATGTATAGGTATTTTTAAATTTCATAGTAGTTGTCTGCACCCAACAAGGCAGATCTTTTCTAGGAATGACTTGAGCAAAATCTTCAGTTGATGTTGCCTTACGTGAAAAATTGTCAGGTTAATTTGATTAGGGTACTATAATCATGTAGTCAAGTGCCTTAAAAAAAAAATAGTGCACTAGTCTCCTCTAATTAGGATTCCAAGCTGGGGCTATTTCTGGCGCTGGCGTGGCTCCAACAAGGCCATCCCAGCCATCACTTTTCCACCTGCTCCTTAGAGAAGGGAAGATGAGCACTGGAGCTGGAAGTTCAGCCCGTCCTTGGCCTCCAAGTAGGAAAAGGATGGCAATGACAAGCGGGGTCGGGGCAGGCCAAGCAAGCTGCCCTCTGTGAGACCCGGACAACGCTGGTAAGGAATGAGAAGGAGCCCAGCGAAGTGCCAACACCTAAGAGAACTCGGGGCCGACCAAACGGAAGCAAAAACAAGGGCACTGCCAAGACTCGGGAAACCACCACAACTCCAGGAATGAAACCAAGGGGCAGACCCAAAAGACTGGAGAAGGAGGAAGAAGAGGACATCTCACAGCAGTCTTTGGTGGAGGAGCAGTGACTGTGCGTGCTACCTGCTCCTCACTGGAGGAGCAGCTTCCTTCTGGAACTGGACAGATTTGCTCCGCTCCCACCACCCCTGCCCCTTCCCCAAGCTCACCGTCACTACTGCCTCCAGTCGCCACCCCCATCTTCCACCTGTGCCCTCGCCACCACACTACACAGCACAACAGCCGCTGCAGGGTCCCCATGGGCTGAGTGGGGAAGTTTTCCCGTGCCCTCAGTTCCCAGCTCCTCCCACCCACGCATATACACGTGCCCTCCCGTACAAGGCTAACGTCCCACTTAACCGCACCCTGCACCTGCTGCATTCCCACTACCTTGGTGGTGGGGAGATCGCTCTCTGAGCTTTTGGTTTGCAGGCACCCTCTCTGCTCCTCCACTGTTCACTCTGGCTTCCCATAGTGGGACCTGAGAGGGTTCCCCTGGCCATAAAAGGGGCCCAGCCCCATCTCATCCTGGAACGCCCTCCTCCAGTGCCCTCGCAGTAGCAGGTGCGGTCAATAGAGGCAGGTGCTGGCCCCCAGGATTCCGCCAGCCAAACTGTCTTTGTCAGCATATGCGGCTCACACCTTTCATCCTTCCCTGCCTTCCCTAGTCCCTGCACTAAGTTGGACAGCCACCTTTGGCTACAGGAAGGCAGGAGGGGTGTGAGTTCCCTACACCCTCTTCAATGTGGCCCCAGCCCCCTTGCCCTCCACCTGGGATCTGAGCTCATATTGCGGTGATGGAGATGCAGTCATTTATTGTCCAGGTGCAGCCCACGAGCACTATGGCCTCCACCTGAGGTGGGCTGGGGCCCGCTCCCTCCAACCCTACTTTGCTTCTGCCACTAGCTAATTTCCCCCCTCCTCAGACGGGGCACCAATAGCAATGAGCTCACGATGCCCACTCCAAACCCTTCTGCTCCTCCCTGCCCTACCAAGGTTCTACTTTCATTTTTCCTCTGATCACAAACTACCTCTGGATAGTTGTGATGTTTTTGTTCAGTGTTCCATTCTTCGACATCCATCATTGCTGCTGCTACCGGCACCAAATGTTCGTCCTCATTGCCTCCAGTTCTGCCCATGATCCCCTCCCCCAAAATACTCTTTGTGGGAAAGAGGGGCTGGGCATGGCAGGCTCGGTGACCGACTACCCCAGTCCCAGGGAAGGTGGGGCCCTGCCCCTAGGATGCTGCAGCAGAGTGAGCAAGGGGGCCCGAATCCACCATAAAAGGTCTAGGGGCCATTTCCTTCACCTGTTCTGTTGGAGAGGCGTAGCCATGATTTGTCCCACCCCGGGCCCACCCCCTTCTAGTTATCTATGTGCAGTTACTTAAATTAAAAAATCCTTTTCTGGAAAAAAATGTGCACTAATAAATAATAGATGAATAATTATGGAACATCTAGTCTCTTGTTCACAATGAATTGTGCAGACAAAAACTGCACTAACCCTATCTTTGAAGGATACTAGGTTACACGAATTGAAACAAGAATTTTGAACTACTTTGTCTCAAGAAACTACCATATAGTTAATTTGTTTACTTTTTACAAAATTTACTAATTTTGAATAAACTTAAAAAAAATTTCCCCAAACCCAGTTTTTAATTAAATATTTAAATTACTTGCTATTCAGCAGGAAATTTTTAAAGGAAACAAATTTTTAAAGCTAAACAGACTGAAAATCAACTCACCTTAGATCCATTAGCAAATTGAGGTCACAGGGCAAATTATAGTTCTTAAAATTAGAGAGAAAGATACAGATTAATTCTAGTTTACCACAGCTGAAGACTGGTAGAGTAATTGACTAATTGCTGTAGATTCAGTGGGGACATCTGAGATTAAAAACTCCTACGAAGTCAGCCTTTGGGGTCCTCCATACTGAATTTTATGATGAGGTTTTATGGGTGAAGATCAGAGAAAAATATTTTTATGCATCCCTCAGGTGGAAGGGAAAAGTAACCATTTTGCAATACACCCAGAGTGTCTGTTGTCATTAACAAAGGACTGCCCTAAAGAAAAGCTATTTTTACTAGAGCCTATCCAATGTGGGTTTTAACAGAGTCTAACTGATGTGAGGGAAGAGAGACACTCCACTCTAACTCCCTCTAGCCTGCTATGTTAGGGAAGGAAAATACACAAATCCAGTGCACTCTAATGTTCCTGTTTTATATAAAGAAGTTCAGAAGCACTTAAGGTCATAGCCTAGGGACCCACAGACCCACTAAAACATTGAGACCTAATAGTAAGAATACATTAATAGCATGCTTCTCCTGTGCCTCCATACTACCACATCAACAGGGTTCTTGTATAATAAAAGGGCATTACAGCTGAAAAGAATTCTAAGGCTTATATTCTATTTAAGAAATCTCTATGAAAACCCAAATACCACAGAGGAGATGAAAACAAAGACACCAGAGAGAATTTTAGCCTCTGACATCTTCAGCTGTAGCAAACAGTTAACACAACCTAACACATAGATAAATCTAACACCTCAAACAAAAGACCTATTTACCTCAGCTCCTTTTGTTACAGGTAGTTAGGCATGAGTAGGGCAGGAGAGGGCTCTCCCCTCACCACCGGCTAGAAATGTCTGGTCACGATTTGGCAATTATCGTATTGCCTCTCTAAAAGTGATAAATTGGCAACCAGCACCAGGGTGAGGCCATTTCCTCATGGTCCACACCTGTTAACATTAAAGTATTAATTAAAAACAGGCCCCAGGTAGAAGCAACTATGCACATTAAGAGACAAAAACGGCCAAGTATGCTCTATCAGGTACACCCTACTGGAAAAAGGAAGAAAGCTTCAGATGGACATGTGTATAATTCCCTAAACACACTGCACATGCTCAATTCCAAAAGGTAAGCAGGGCACCATGCATGTGGAAAGCCCACCCTAAGGAAAGAAACATGGGAAAGAGGAAAGCCTATAAAGTCCCAGGATCAAGGTTAAAGGTCCCCCCCTTTTTTTCCTCTTTGATCTTCAGATGCCTACTTGAGTCTCTTCCAGGGGTTCTTTCCTTTCTTTCCTATTCTAAAGCTTTTTAAATAAACTTCAACTCCTGCTCTGAAACTTGCCTTGGTCTCTTTTTCTGCTTTACTACCCTAAGTCAAATTGTTTATTCTGAGGGGGCAAGAATTGAAGTTGCTGCAGATGCATGCAGATTCACTGCCAGTAACTCAGGTAACTCACAAAAAGTGGACAACATGGAAGAACAGATGTGTAATGTAAGCAGATAGATGGAAACTCTTAAGAAACAACAAAAAGAAATGCTGGTAATCAAAACCACTGAAGCACAAATGAAGAATGTCTTTAATGGGCTTATTAGCAGAACACACAAAAAAGGAACAGTGAATCTGAGGGTATATCAAAGGAAACTTTCATAACGGAAATGTAAGGAGAAAATTAATGAAAAATTCTGTAAAATACGAAATCTAAGAACTGTGGGACAATCACAAAAGATGTAACTTTCATGTAATGAAAATACCAGAAGGAGAAGAGAGAAAGGAACAGCTTCTTCTCTTTGGGAAGAAGAAAATATTTTAGAATAAATAGGGATAATCCAATGCCTGTTATTCTATTTTTGTCTTCAAGCTTGCTGTAGAAGTCTCATCTCCAAGACCTGCAAGTGGCTGACCCACTAAAAAAGGGACCTTTTATTCTGAATTTGTCTTTAAAAAGCTGACCACCAAATAGCCAATTTACCTGTGAAATAAGAGGAAATACACCTCCCTTTTATTAAGCCATTGTGATCTAGGGGTTGTTTGTTACAGCATGTATTCTATCTTGAATAAGAAACAAAAATAAGACATGATCCTTTTACCTGAGGTCCTTACTGTGTTAACAGTAGAGAGCTCATATACATACATTTTATAGTTTATTATTGTCTTTCTCCTCTATAAGAGCAATTCTTACTTCTGGACAAATAAAATTGTTAAAAGGAAAACCTTAGCCAAATTAAATTTAACAGGGTGTAATTGAGCAAAGAACCATTCACGAATTGGGCAGCCTCCTGAGCCAGAGTAGGCTCTGAGATTCCAGTGCAGCCACATGGTAGGAAAAGATTTATGGACAGAAAAAGGAAAGTGATACACCTTTCTGGAATTTAATTGGTGCTCTAAAAATTCTTTTTAAAAAGAAATTTATCTCTATAAAGGAAATCTCCATTTTTAAGGATATCTACCTATGTACATTAGAAACTCTGACCACTGTTTTAAATTTACATAATCATACCTCTGTTCAAGATGCTTTTCTGATCGTCTTGTCTTATCTTTTACTTGAGTACAGTTTTACTTTTCTTGGTTTGAGCACTTAATGATACAATATTTAGGCCTAAAATCTTAGCTTTGTGCTTATGAAATACATATATATATTTGTGACAACTAAGAGTTGTCCCTTTAGAAATGCAATTTGTTGCCTAGTTAATAATTGCTTAGAACAATGAAATAGGTAAATGGTGAAAAAAACTTTTTAAAAGCTGGCAAATGAAAATCCTTTATGAAAACTATAAGATCTGCTTCTGTGTGTTTGTATGTCTACATGTGTTATGTGTCTGTGATAATATTTGGTAAATAAAGCTAGTTTCAATTGTAAGTAAAATAGAAATGGCTTCGAAATTAACAGTTAAATATAATTAGATACTTGCTTTATTTGACCGTGAGCTGTTTTTGGTTAGAGCCTCTGGATTTAGCAGTTTGGATAGGTGGTCATGATGAGGTCTAGAAACATGCTCTTAGTTCCTACATCAGCAGCTAGAAGCCAGAATCAAGCCCAATATGGTCTCCTTCTTCCCTAGTTTTCCTGCTTGTCTATAGGTTATTTTGGGAGGGATTGGATCTGTCAGGTATAACAGCCCTGTCTTCCTTTGCAGCTTCCAGGGCCTAAAACTTATCCATGTATAAGCCAGAAGTTACTCAGCTCTTCAGAAACTAAGGATCCCATTTTTATCTCAAACATTGGCTTTGACTCTCAGGTCACCTTGATCAACTTAGCCAGTTATTTTTTTTTTCCCTGCCTAAGCATGAACCTGCAAGAAAGAAGAAACAAAGTGGGTAGAACACAAAAATCCCCATGAATTTCCAAAAGCTAAAATTTACACCCCCTGTAATATTGCCATTGACTACAAGATTCTTTCTGACTCAGTCAGACATAAGAGGCCTGTCACTGGAACCAAGATACTTAATTATCAGCTCCTATCTGATCCTGGACCCAGTCCAGTTTCTATTGCAACTTCCAAACCAAGTTTAAATCTGAAATTTGCTCAAAGAAACTTGGAGAGTTTGAAACACAAATCCATGGAGTTTTGGAATCCAAGGGAGAATTTAACTATGATCCCCAGTTGCTGTGAAAGAGCAGTGGATACAATGGGCCCAGTGGGTACTTTTTTTGGTCACTCAATAATCTTGGGGGTTGCTAGAAGCTCTACCTTATATCCCACATCTGACACCATCTGTTAAAAAAAAATCTTAACTGAATTAACACAGTTTAGCTGAAGCAACACAGCTTAGCTGTTACTTAGCTGAAGTAACACAGTTTCATTGAGCAAAGAATAATTCACAAATCAGGCAGCCTTCTAAGCCAGAGTAGGCTCAGAGACTCCAGTACAGGCACATGATGGGATAAGATTTATGAACAGAAAAAGGAAAGTGATGTACAGAAAATGAAAGTGAGGTACAGAAACAGCCGGATAGGTTACAGCTTGCATTTGCCTTATTTCAACATGGTTTCAACAGTTGGCCACCTTTCTTTGGCCAAAACTCGGTGATTGGCACAAGAGTAGGCTACAGTCTGTCTACACCTCCATTTAGGTTATGGTTCACAATGTACAGAGAAACCATTAGGCCAAACCCAAAATATGTAAGGGGCAGCTTTAGGCTACGATTTAACAGTATATAACATAGAACATAACAATTCTGTATTGCTTTTTTCATTAAATTATCTTTCTTCCTCTCAAAATATTTCAAGATACTTCAGCCAGACCTTGGATCATCGGTGCCTACTACAATTTCTGGTGCCTGATAGGCACTCAATTCATACTTAATGAATAAATAAATGAATGAATTCTATGTGGAATCTAAATCTGTCAAACAAAAAAGCACTTGACAAACCTTCTCTAAGAATGATAGTGATGTATCAACACTTAGGAGATATTTCTGGTGACATTTCTAAATTCTTATGTGTTGCATGTAACTTTATTTTTTAAATTAAAACACATAACAATATAAAATTCAGTTGTATCCCCTTTTCTCATTAATACCTTCATCTCATCTAATCTAAATATTCAGAAACATGCCTTTCCACATATGGAGAAAGCTAGTCAAAAAGTTAAAACTGAGTTATTTTATGAAGGAGGAAACATACATATAAACCTAGAACATATAACTATGTCCTGCATATTCTTAAAGGTACAAATTTAAATCACTGATTTCATATTCCAAGTATATGTCAATTTATCAAATGACAAAATAGATAATTCAATATAAAAAGGACATTTCTAAATCTATGCTTCTGTCATTATGTATTCTAAAATTTCAGTCACTAATGTAAAATTATGACTAAATCATCTTTTTTAAAAAGTAAACTGATTGTGCAATTATATATTTGGGTGTTGCGGAAAATGTTCCCATTTTCTTCTAATGTTTAATGAACGTCTGCAAGCATAAAAGAAACTATATACTTGCATCCCTTCTAATTTCATCTATTTTCAAAGAACAGAAACCTAAGAGATAAACTTAACAGAATTCAATATGTATCTATCTATTCATATCATAAATTTGATAGTTCAATGAGTAACTAATACAAGATAAATACAGTAAAATATCAGGAATTCCATGTCAAATCAAAGAGGACAGAAAGGAATTGGCCATGATTACAACCCAAAATCTAATGATTTTACTAATGCCTGCAATCAGAATTAGGGTTTTGATACAGAGTTTATAAGTTACATAAAGTAAGAAGTATTTTTCATTATAAATAGTTTCCTATGATTCTATGATTCTTATAGGAAATTAACTGAAAATACTTTAGGTAGCTTTCAGTTTCAATTCTATATTAACTTTTAGGTTCTATAAGTTTATTTAAAGAAGATTTTCAAGGACTTCATGACTAAAACACCAAAAGCAATGGCAACAAAAGTCCAAATAGACAAATGGGATCTAATTAAACTTAAGAGCTTCTGCATTGCAAAAGAAACCATCATTAGAGTGAATCGGCAACCAACAAAATGGGAAAAAATTTTTGCAGTCTACTCATCTGACAAAGGGCTAATATCCAGAATCTACAAAGAACTAAAACAAATATACAAGAAAAAAACAAACAACCCCATCAAAAAGTGGGCAAAAGATATGAACACTTTTCAAAACAAGACATATATGAGGCCAAGAAACATGAAAAAAATGCTCATCATCACTGGTTATTAGAGAAATGCAAATCAAAACTACATTGAGATACCATCTCACGCCAGTTAGAATGGCAATCATAAAAAAATCTGGAGACAACAGATACTGGCGAGGATGTGGAGAAATAGGAATGCTTTTACACTGTTGGTGGGAGTATAAATTAGTTCAGCCATTGTGGAAGACAGTGTGGCAATTCCTCAAGGATCTAGAAATAGAAATACCATTTGACCCAGAAATCCCATTACTGGGTATATATCCAAAGGATTATAAATCGTTCTATTATAAAGACACATGCACATGTATGTTCTTTGTGGCACTGTTTACAATAGCAAAAACGTGGAACCAATCCAAATGCCCATCAAAGACAGACTGGACAAATAAAATGTGGTACATATATATCATGGAATACTATACAGCCATAAAAAAGGATGAGTTCATGTCCTTTGCAGGGACATGGATGAATATGGAAACCATAATTCTCGGCAAACTGACACAAGAACAGAAAACCAAACACCGCATGTTCTCACTCATAAGTGGGTGTTGAACAATGAGAACACATGGACACAGGGAGGGGAACATCATACACCGGGGTCTGTTGTGGGGTGGGAAGTTAGGGGAGGGATAGCAGGGGCTGGGGAGTCTGGGGAGGGATAACATTGGGAGAAATACCTAATGTAGGTGACAGGGGAATGGAGGCAGCAAACCACCATGGCATGTGCATATCTATGTAACAATCCTGTAAAATCTGCACGTGTATCCCAGAACTTAAAATTAAAAAAAAAAAAATGTTTTAGGAAAAAATAAAAGAAGATTTTCATGGAATTATTAAGTTGGTTCAAAAGTAATTGTGGTTTTTGCCATTAAAACTAATGAAGTGAGAACATACAGTGTTTGATTTTCTGTTGTAGTGGGGAGAGATAGCATGGGGAGAAATGCCAGATATAGGTGATGGGGAGGAAGGCAGCAAATCACACTGCCATGTGTGTACCTATGCAACAATCTTGCATGTTCTTCATGTGTACCCCAAAACCTAAAATGCAATTTTAAAAAGTGTATTAAAAAAAACTAATAAAGTGTCTTTTTTGTTGTCGTTTAACCTTTTTTTTTTTTTTTTCTGAGACGAAGTCTCTTGCTCTTATCACCCAAGCTGGAGTGCAATGGCATGAACTTGGCTCACTCGGCTCACTTCAATCTCTGCCTCTGGGATTCAAGCAATTCTCCTGCCTCAGCCTCCCGAGTAGCTGGGATTACAGGCACCTGCCACCGCACCTAGCTAATTCTTATATTTTTAGTAGAGATGAGGTTTTGCCATGTTGGCCAGGCTGGTCTCAAACTCCTGACCTCAGGTGATCACCCCGTCTGGGCCTCCCAAAGTGCTGGGACTACAGGCGTGAGCCACCGCACCCAGCCTAATTTAACTTTGTAATTTCTAAATATCTTTCTTAAATATTATGTGTCTGTATCCTCATTCTTACTTTACTTTTAGTTTATAAAATTAAATTAAACATGATTTTCTTATAAATACATGAAATCAGTGTCTGAAAGTTTTTAGATGCCTCAGGTTTCCTCATATGTAAAATGAGGACATTAACTAAGAAATTGATAGAATTAAATAAAACATGCATAAAGCAACTAGCACAATATCTGACATGTGAAAGTATCAAATAAGTGTCATTAATTATCATTTGGTTTGGGTTGCAATGATAAATTGAGGAAAGTTGAGAAAAACATGGTAATATTAAAACAAAAATAAATTATATATAATCAGGTAAGAGAGATTCACATGCTAATTACTTACAAATTAAAACTATGTCCCCCCTCATGCCTAAAGTTTGCAGTTATCATTACTTTAAAGCTAAGGATCATCAAGAACTGAATACTCTGCTATCATATGAATATAAATATTTGGAAAACATTAATTTTATTCTGGGAACGTATTTCAGAATTTGATTTAAACTTTAGATGACACAAAAGAGGGGCTTTTCAAAAGATGCCAGAATGAAGTTATAAGAAATATTACTGTTAGATAAAGTTTATGTAGAATTTTAGAGTGCCTTCTTTCTGAAACAACATGAGAGAAGGATAAATTGCTTCCTTCCGTATATACATTTTTTTCCACGGAACCTAAATTGATAGGTTACTGTAGCTCAGGTGGTGAGTTCTGCATGAAGAGGGTATTATCAAGGTGGATCTGGAATCCATTTTAGAGTTTGATTGTTTTTACTTTTCCAATATGTGTTCACAAATGGAGCACTCAGAGCAATAATTCAGACCGCTAGTTTGTAGATATTGTGCTCTTGATTTCCGGTAGTGGACTGAGAACTACCCAGTAATGCAATATGTATAAATCTACACCGTGATTATTGTGGAGAAATAACTTGTTATCTCTGCTTTAAAGCCTTCTTGTGTTCTGTTTAATTGTGTTCTTTAGAGTTATGTCCTGCTGAAAGAAACTAAATTACAGAGGAACAGTAGAAGTCAGTGTTATATAAAATATCAGAATTGCATCTAAGGACAAAGAGGCAAGCAGGGAAAAAAAAAGTCTTGATTTGGACAAACAACCACCCAGAGGTAAATATGCTGACAGGAAAAATAAAGTAGGTTTGGAATTTTTATTTTTCCTATTGGTTATGAGTTTCAAAACAGTAGAATGAGGAGAGAGAGGAGGAATGATGCTTGGCTCTCAGAAAGCCAAATTATAAATCCATAAGAGAATGAATTATAACCACTCCTGATTTTGTTCCCACACTATGAAACATTACTTTCCTAATTATACAAATGATTAAATAAAAGATGTATTATTTTACACCAAATACTAACATGGGATAATCTGTATACCGAACTTGCCAAAGTGAAACTATGTAAGACAAAATATCTTCATTACTACCTTTAGAGTTAATGAATCTAGGTAAACTAGGGAGTATTGTGTAAAAAATCATCCTGGTGACTTGCAAATCAATTTGAAAATATCTAAGAAAAATGACAGTGTAAACACCCTACAATCCAGCATTTTAAAATCCTAGATGCATAATGTATAAGAATATTTATAGCGACATTGTTTGTAATACAAACAACTGAAAACAATACAGTTAGAATCAGTGATATAATTTACGTAGAGTAACTTGTATCAAATATAGATGAATCTCTAAAAACCAGTGTTGCACAAAAATGACAACTTATCAATGGATCATTGTAGTCAATGCCATTTTTATGACAAACTACATTTGCATAAGAATAGTCTACAGTGCTTACGAAAAAATATTTACATAGTAACCATATAAGACATTTTAAGATTAATAACGAGCATTACAGGGGAGGCAGGAAAATATTTTTGTAGAAGAGTGTACAGGGAGCTTTCAGTATATTTTGTAATGTCTTATTTCTTAAACTGGGTGATTGATATATGTGTGTTTGCCATTTTAATATTTATAAGTATTCTGTATGTTTGAAAGTTAATAAGTGTTAAAAAAAATCTCTTCATAGAATGCTAACCTACTAAAAATATTTGCGCTTAGGAAGAAAAGGGTGGCTGTTAATAAACACGCTCTAAATGCTTCAGTTATCCATCGCTGCATATCAAACTACCCCAAAACTTCGACATTGAAACAACCATTTTATTTGCACCTGGCACCTTTGTGCTCCTCTATATGACTTTTCTCCTCATATGCCGTATTTGAGCTTCCTTACAGCATGGTTGTGTTAGAGTAGTCATACGCTTTATACATTAATATTTTCAGGAGGAAGCACTACAGTTTAAAGCTACAGATTTCTTAATATCCAATTTCATGTTACAGAGTGTCTTATGCCACATTTTATCGGAAAGTCTACATTCAAGAGGAAGGGAAATAGACTCCACCTCTGGATGGGGGCATGGCAAGTTCCACATTGCAAAAAAGAATGTGAAATGGGAGCTGTTGTTGCAGCTAACATTAGAAACCCAATCTATCATATCAATATTAAAAGTTTTTGTTCTGGGATGTTGGATTATGGGTGATTTCTTTCAACATTTTACTTCTCAGCAGTCATCAGTTTGTCTACAATGCTCATATATACAATGTTTAAAAGACAAATTATCTAATGTAGAAAATAAAGTCTTACCTCATAATAAAACTAACAGTAGGTTAGCATTGGTTATTAAACATTTCTTATTTGAATATAGCTATGAAAGTTTTATAAATGTGATTTGATATCTTACCTTCTAAACAATGAAATCTAATACAAAAATTAAAATACAAAAATATTCAAACTTCACTCTTGACTCCTTATCCTCTCCAACTACACTCTGCCCCCATTTTTTCTAGCTATTGAAGACAATCTTCTATAATTATTGGGTAATCATTTTGTCTCCATTCCCTTACCTCTCATTCAAATGTTAATCCATCCCAAACTTCCTTTTGGTAATACGCGCTACATAAAACTGCCATGTTCAAAGATGATTAAACATTTAATTAAAGTCAGTACTATGAATGAGAGAATAGTGACTTGAAATAGAGAAGAAATTACTCAGTAAAAATAGTCAGTGCAACTACAAGTGTAGAAACTTACAAGTTTAGTTAATAACAATATTACATGCACAGAAGAAAAACATAGTTATTGTAAATCATTGCATCATTATGTAAAAAATACAATTAGAGATAATACATAAGAAAAGTGGCAGATCGAGCAAAGTGGAAAAGCAGAGTGGAGAAATAGAAATTATACTCAAGTAATGGGTTTCCCTTCAAATGGAGACATAAAGCAAAAGAAAAAATAGAAAGAGAACTTGACAGAGAAAGATTGATTTAAAATTTCCAACTCTATTTGAAATGGAGTTTAGAAGGAGGAAACAATGAGGCTAGAAAGGAGAAAATAGCTTAATTCACCATGTTCAGAAGGAATTCCCAGCATATTTTTCTTCCAGATTTAATCATATAGTATTGTTAAATATAGCTGTAATCCATTCAGTTACTCAAGCTAGAAATCTGGCAGTCAACTTTGATATATTTTTTCACTCATTAATCTTAGATCAAATATATGAACAAATGTTTCATAACATCTCAAATATCTCTAAGTTCTGTCACCATTTTGTTCCTGCTTCATAGTACTTTGTAAACAGTTTCTTTTTGTGCATGTCTGTTCTAGTCCTATCTCTTCTCCATATTGTATCTAGCATATAAAGTAATATGCATATGTATGTATAATCTCTTCCTTTGTAAAATGCCAGTTTGTCTTTAACTTTCTATTTTTTTGCATGCTCATATTTTTCTAATTAATTAAAACTATATTTATATGAACTCAATGTTGTAAAAATGCGGACAAATAGATATGCTCATTGATTTTAAACTTTTTTTTTTTGTTCTATTATTTAAAGACATTCCAAATTTGGGGATAGCCAAATACAACTATTTATTTTAAATGTGCCTTAAATTTGTGTGTGAGAGAAAGAGAGAGAGAACAAGTGTGTGTATTAGCTTCTTTCTGGACTTCAGATTCTGCCCTGTTGATTTTTCGGTTCTTTGTACCAGATTTTATAATTATCATAAATTTATGATTTTTAATATGCCTTTATTTTAAAATCATATATCTTTATTATTTTGTATTTAATCTTATATGAGACACAAAATATACTCAAAGGAGAATATTTAGCACAATTTTACTTTGACTGGATTTGCAAGTAGGTTTTTTAAAAAAAACTAATTTGGGTCCATTAAAAATTTTTTAAAATAATTTAAAAATTGAGGTTTCAGATTCAGATTATTATTTTTAATATTACAATTATATTATGTCTTTATCTTGAGTAATGACTCCTAGGAGATAACTTGATCTTACATCAAAGAGTAGTGGTTAAATAGATTATGTATGAGAGAAAGAAGAGTTTAGATATTTTCACTCAGTTGAAATTAAAACTTAAATCATACTACTATCTAATACCGTAATTTACTCTTATTTGGCCACAAATGCTTTGTGATTTTCTTTTACCTACAGAATTGATATTGGACTTCTAAGTCTAGTTCTCAAAAGGTCTTGAGAATTTCTTGGAATTTCATTTGTTGAAATTTTTTCTTAGTTGTGTAATGTACTGCAGGCTAGCCTTATAGGGACATGTGACTCAGCTGACAGCCACCACCAAATTGTTAGAAATGTGAGTTTAAATAAATAATTAAATAAATAAATAAATAAAATAAAATATAAAAGAAATGTGAGTTTAGATCATTAAGGTTCAATTGAACCACCAAATGACTATAACTATTTCAATGACACTGGAAAAGACTAGCAGAATTGTGCAACTGAAGCCAATCCTTATTGTCAAGGATAGTGGGGAAAAAAATGGTTGGTATTATGAGCCACCAAATTTTGAGATAATTTCCTTTGTAGCAATAGGCCACTGATACAGAAATTGGTTCGCAGAAATGGAATAGTGCCCTAATGAAACTAAGTGGTAAGGGGAAGCTGGAAGGGCACTTTGTTTCGTGAAATCCTGAGGTAGAATGTTAAAAGTATCAGTTGGATTCCTTGCAAATTCTACATACTAGTGCCCTGTAGGATGCATAGTTTGCAAATATTTTCCCCCATTCTGTAGGTTGTCTGTTCACTCTGCTAATTATTTATTTTGCTGTGTAGAAGCTTTTTAGTTTAATTAAGTTCTATTTGTCTATTTTGGTTTTGTTGCTTGTGCTTTTGAGGTCTTGAATTATTTGCTTAGACCAATGTCCAGAAGAATTTTGCCTAGTTTTTTTCTAGATTTTTTAAAAAGAAGACATACAAATGGCCTACAAGCATATGAAAAACATGCTTATCACTAATAATCAGAAAAATGCAAATCAAAACCACAACAAGATACCATGTTACACTACTCAGAACAGCTCTTATTAAAAAGACAAAAAATAACAGGTCTTAGTGAGAATGTAGAAAAAAGGGAATGTTTTGACACTGTTGGTGGGAATGTAAATTAATACAATCACTGTGGAAACAGTATTAAAATTTCTTAAGAACTAAAAAGAAAATTACCATTCAATCCAGCAATTCCACTACTGGGGATCTACCCAAAGGAAAAGAAATCATTATGTAAAAAAGATACCTGCACTTGTATGTTTATCAAAGCACTATTCACAACAGCAAATGTATGTAACCAAAATAAGTGTCTACCAATGGATGATTGGATAAAGACAATGTGGTATATGTACACCATGGAATCCTATTCAGCCACGAAAAAGGGTGGCATCATGTACTTTGCAGCAGCATGGATGATGGAGGCCATTATCTTAAATGAAACAACTCAGAAACAGAAAGTCAAATACTACATGTTCTCACTTGTAAGTGGCAGCTATATAGTATGTACACATGGGGGTATTGAATGACCGATATTAGGGATGCAGAAACATTGGGGGGTAGAGGGGTGGATGAGTAGAAATTACTTAATGGGTAACAATGTACATTGTTTTGGTTATAGATATACTGAAAAGTCACATTTCACCAATACACAATATATTCAAATAACAAAATTGAGTTTGTATCTCTTAAATTTATACAAATTACAAAGAAACCAAAGTGTCAATTGGGAGCTTATAATTCATTCGATAGGCACTGCAAGAGAGAGATGAGCTAAGGAAGGAACTGTGTAGAATGCGACTCAGGACTTCCTATTTTACATGTCCACCATCTCCAGCTGACAAAAGATTCTCAAAGTAAAAAAAATTCTCTATGCTGAAATCATGCTCATTTATTATAACCTGGCTATAGTCTACAGGTACTCATATTTTGTTTAGTCTGTAAAATATTAACTGCTGGATACCCAAAATACCAAAGAAGTAATAATTAGTAAGTATACTAGTTATTATCTTATTCCCTAACTCTCTTACTTCATAGATTTAATGATTTAGAACTTTAATTTAAAATAATTGATTTGAAAAAGTTGGCCTGAACCAAGAAGTTTCTTTTCCAAGGAAGAAACAAACAAACAAAACATTTATATCTCATATTTAATATGTTCTTTATATGACTCTGGGTAAATTTTACCTCATTTGAGAGAGCTGCTAAAAATATTTCTTCAAACAAGGAATACTAACATACCTCGCAGATGGAATCTTGGAAGGAAAAGAGTGGTGTTGACACACACGATTAACCAAGATGGTCTCTCCTGGTAGTTTAGTAGCTACACAAACAAAAAAATAATTGAACTGAAAAAAAGAAGCTCATGAATACCAATAATTGCATGCAGCAGCATCATTTTGGTAAATAGAATGTGGGAAAGACTGACTAGGAGCAGGATTGCCCTCTAATTATTTCTCATCTTTCCCAGCTTGCCCAAGGAAATATCTGTCAAATGAACCTCAGAACTTAAAGAATGTCAAAGAGGGAGGCCAGGAGCAGTGGCTTACATCTGTAATTCCGGCACTTTGGGAAGCTGAGGTGGGTGGATCACGAGGTCAGAAGTTTGAGACCAGCCTGGTCAACATGGTGAAACCCCATCTCTACTAAAGATACAAAAATTAGCCGGGAATGGTGTCACATGCCTATAATCCCAGCTACTCAGGAGGCTGAGGCAGGAGAATCACTTGAACCCAGAGGCAGAGGTTGCAGTGAGCTGAGATCATGCCATTGCACTCCAACCTGAGTGACAGGGCAAGACTCCGTCTCAAAAAAGAGAAAAAAGAATGTAAAAGGAAGTTATATATATTCATTTTATTTTATGCTTGATGATTTAGGTCATGTAAAAGGCAAGGTCAGTCTTCTCATCATATTCACTGAGTTTACATTAAGGGTTAATAATTACTGGTGCTATCATTGTCATTACTACTATTGCTACTGATACTAGTAAAATAATAGCAAGCATGTTAAATTCAATAGTAATTTTAATATTATTCTAACTTATGTAAAAATTAAACATGCTAGATCTAGGTATATCAGAGTGATGTTCCTAAATATTTTACCATCTACAGAAAAAATGGTGGGAAATACTTGCCTAGCCACCTCAAAAATTGATTTGTAAAAACTAGGAAAAACCAGAAACAATTTCACTAGGGGGAAAATTCCTTTAGATTGTTTTTCTAATGTTGTGTAGGAAAACAAAATAATAAGGAATTTAGCGGTGGAACAATAAGAAGTTGGGACAACAGAAAACAGGGCTGAGGGTTAGCCAGCCTGAATCCCACTCTTAAATGCAGTATCACTCTTTGAATCTGGTGATTAATTAAGAAAGACTGATAATCTGGGGGGAAAAACAATTATTTCTAGGGCATGAAGGGACTGATGATTCCCAAGGTGGGTCACGAAATCTATCCCATATTCAAGATTACCAAATGCCTGAGGAAACTCTTATGTGTAAGGTAAAATATTGTCCTATGTGATGAAGTTAGTGTTCTGTGAAGCTGCCTCTCGAGCAGCCCTTTGATGGCTTTGCTGACAGTTGAAAATGTCCTAATCCCATTAATTACAAGCACTTCACTACACATTTCCTCCGGTAAATGATTCCTAACTTGCAAAGATGACTAAAGGGATTGAGAAATATAAGGCCGTGTTCAAACTGTGAGTTCTTTTAAGTAATGAGAGAAATTGCCAGTTAGATCACATATGGACAATCTCTTTAGACTCTAGGATGAAGACTTTTTTTTTTTTTTTTTTTTTTTTTTGAGACAGAGTTTTGCTTTTGTTGCCCAGGCTGGAGTGCAATGGCGTGATCTCGGTTCACCAGAACCTCCGCCTCCCGGGTGCAAGCAATTCTCTTGCCTCAGCCTCCTGAGTAGCTGGGATTACAGGCATGTGCCTCCATGCCCAGCTAATTTTGTATTTTTAGTAAAGACAGGGTTTTTCCATGTTGGCCAGGCTGGCCTTTAACTTCCGACCTCGGGTGATCTGTCTGCCTCAGCCCCCCAAAGTGCTGGGATTACAGGCATGAGCCACCGTGCCTGGCCAGATGAAGACCTTTTTTAGAAAGCTAATGTGAGAATAAGAAACCTGATTCTTCTGAGATGTGGAGGAGCTCCACTTGGCAGGATAATGACCACTGTTTTAGCTGGGGCTTCCTAGAAAATCTGAGACTGAAGGAAAATCTAATACTTCATTGAGGAGGTAACACTGTGCTTTGAGATTTTTTTGAGGGGGATAATAAGGCAAATGAAGAAAGAGAAACAAAAGTAAGGGGATATATTACTGAGATGGTCACAGCATCCCAGCATGTGCTGCTGGTAGCTTGGTTTACTTGAAAGGATGGTTCTCCCTGGTTTACAACTACTAGTAGAAGAAAGGAAGAATTATATATATGCCATTTTTGTCTCCTGTGATGCTCCCATACAGCATCAACTTCCTTTTACTATTTGTTTTCATCATCAAATTTCTTTTGGTTAGGGAAGCCAGATCCTAAGACAGCAGTGGCAGCCCCCAGTGCAAGGTGGTGACATAGCTCAATAAGTCTTCCTTTAGGGTAGATTGAAACCTCTTCTCTGTGGCTTACAAGCACGACTGGTGACAGTGAGTCTTCCTGGAGGATCATCAGTGCACCAAGCAGAAAACCAATGCCAGGTGAATTCAGGGAAATGGATAAGCTGTGCCCAGTACAAACTGGAATCAAATGTTGAAAGTGTCTGTCTGGATTTATGACATCAAGGATAGTGTAAGCAGTTCTGAATCAGTGCTTCTTATACTGTCTGGAAGATAGATTTATATTCAAACCAAATGAGCCTTGAGTTGGAACACTTAAGAAAGCTTCATGATGAAGTATGACACTTTCTCTGAAGAAATACTAAAAAAAGAAGAGAAAATGGCTCCTATCAAGAAATATTTTTTGCCACTGAATTTGGGACTCAGTCTCTGCTAATTTGTTCAGGAGCCAACAATCTGCTACGACTAAGTTAGAACAAGCAGTATCTCACAGCTCTTTGATAAAATCTTCAACTAGAGAGATTTTACTATAGGCCTATCCCTGATGGCCTCATGACTTGCACTGTGGGAATACTCAGCCCTGTCTTTCCAGAGTTAATGGTCAACTCTAGCCTGAATCAAAGTTTTTGGCCAGTGTGCCTGGATCCCCTTTTGGTTCTCTATCTTGAATATTACCATATGCAGACCATGGCAACCTGGCCTCATCAGTGGCCACTCAAGAGAGCAAGTGACTCCACCCAGATTCATATTTTAGATGTAACTTGTCAAGGTCTTATTTTCTTTAAGCTAAAAGGCTCTTCCATCACCAAATCATAGTGGATACACACTACTAAGGCACTTAAATATATGAAGCATACCTAAATGCATAAGGTTGTGAATATTAGAAGCAGAGAAACTTCTGTAACTCATGATATTGTCAGTAGGTGAGGTTGGGAGGAGCTGGCAAAGGGAAGGTGTAAAATAATTGATTTCTGGGCTATTAATACTAGAGTTGTATTAAGAACTAAGAATCTTAGTTATATCTAAAACTTGTGGAGCAAAACACCAGTTATGATGTAGCTATCTTATTGACGTATAATATTAACAAATGCCATCAAGATGAAGAATGAATGGTGAAATAATACATTCATTAAACTAAGTTAAAATCTATTTGTACTCACTTGGACATAATTATTCATAATACAATTACTTGATTTTCAGCATGTAAACAGTATTTCTTTATGAGGATTGATGTGCAAATTGACGTATGTATGTAAGTCATAAGCTTTAAATGATTAAGAATATGGAAATCATTTAAAAGTAATTCAGTCTTTTATAACAATTTATAATTTAACTGTTGAATATTTTTATATTGAAACACATATTCACTTTCTTCAGTTTGTTTGGTTTCAAAAGGATATTTCATATGAATACATTTACATTTTAACTCATAATTATGTCCATCATATCTTATGTATGAGTATAGGCATTTACTTTGAAGAGTTTAAAATGCAGTTATATCTAGCTATTTGAATAGTCTCTATATTAAAATATTAAAAAATTGCAGCCAATTTTATCAATTGCCATTTCCATAACAACCAAAGGAAGTTCAAAAAGACTCTTCACACCACTGCTCAAAATAATTTCCCAAGTCTTGTGTATTAAAAAAATATCATTTGGATGACTCTATGCTCAGTATTACAATGAGAAACTATAAGGGTAACTATATTTCCCTACCCTATACAGTATTATAAATGTGGCATAAAAAATGACACATTTGTATGTCCATTTATTGTACACATATTCAAGTTATCAAATCGAAATATCACCATAGAGAGTTACCTGAGTAAATATTGTTGAACTGGCTCAAGTGACCCATTAGGAATCATGAAAATCTCCAAAGCTCCCAAGTGATCCTGATCCCATAAGAAGCACATAATGTTGCTCATATGTAACTCAGGAGTGTTTTAGCCACCCTCCTCCCCTGCCCCAACTCCTGACTTCCAATAGATTAGATTAAGTTAATTATGAACTATTTTAAAGATAGGTCTGTAAAAAATTTGAATGACCTGAGGCAATCAACATCTCACCAACAGCTAGCCTTTGGGAGGTTTCTAAGACTAGCATGGGGGATAGCCAGGAAAAGCAAGTGACAAAACTGTATTTGTCTTATTAAACCTCTAGTCATTTAATGCCAAAGGAATTTGACTGAACATATTCCTGCATATCATTAAATAATAACAATGCAACAATAAAGCATTTATTAATAAAATGTACATTAAAATTCAGTGGAAAATTCTTCTCTGAGCCCTCATACAACTTTTTTCTTCTTGGGTATGGAAGAGATTATTACTAATGAGTGAAATAGTGATGTGCAATTTATAAACAAAATAGATTTTCATTCTAAAGGTGGAACTTGCTTTCAAGTACCCAAATGACTAACTTGACTATTTCAAAATGAACTACAAGTATTGATCAATCAGCAGACTGTGCTTCAATTTGGACATGGGTCAACTTATATCACATCTTCGAAGAATGTAGTATTGGACAAAAAGATGAAAGACTATTTGTTAGACTAAAGTCTGGATTTAATATGCTCACTTATTTTTTCTTAGAAGAAATGAATTCAAGTGGTCACTATTAACTTGTGTGAAATCACTCCTTTGGAGCTCAATATCTGGCAACATGATTTTCTTCTGAGACTAATGTCGAACAGTTTCTCTAAGTGTGCTTCCAAGATTAGCAGGATTAGCACCTGGTAACTTGCCAGAATTTATAAGGAACTCAAACAATAAACAAGCAAAACAAACAACCACATTAATAACTGGGCAAAGGACATGAACAAACATTTCTTGAAAGAAGAAATGCAGGCAGCCAATAAACACATCAAAAAATGCTCAGTATCACTAATCATCAGAGAAATGCTAGTTAAAACCTGTGCTTCAATTTGTAAACAAACACTGAGATACCATCTCACACCATTTAGAATGGCTATTCTTAAAAAGTCAAAAATTAACAGATGTTGGTGGGGATTTGGAGAAAAGGAACACTCATACACTGTTGGTGTGAATGTAAATTAGCTCAACCTCTATGAGAAACAGTTTGGAGATATCTCAAAGAACTAAAAATAAATCTACCATTCCACCCATCAATCCCACTACTTGGTATTTACCCAAAGAAAAAACATCATTAAAAAGGACCTAGAAATAGAAATTCCATTTGACCCAGCAATCCCATTACTGGGTATATATCCAAAGGATTACAAATCGTTCTACTATAAGGACACATGCACACGAATGTTCATTGCAGCACAGTTTACAATAGCAAAGACCTGGAACCAACCCAAATGCCAATCGACGATAGACTGGATAGGGAAAATGTGGCACATATACACCATGTAATATTATTCAGCCATCAAAAACGATGAGTTTGGGTCCTTTGTAGGGACATGGATGAACCTGGAAACCATCATTCTCAGCAAACTGACAGAAGAGCAGAAGATCAAACACCTCATGTTCTCACTCATAGGCGGGTGTTGAACAATGAGAACACATGGACACAGGGAGGGGAGCACTACACACTGGGGTCAGTTGGGGGGAAATAGGGGAGGGATGGTGGGGGGTGGGGAGCTTGGGAGAGATAGCAAGGGGAGAAATGCCAGATGTAGGTGATGGGGAGGAAGGCAGCAAATCACACTGCCACGTGTGTACCTATGCAACAATTTTGCATGTTCTTCACATGTACCCCAAAACCTAAAATGCAATAAAATAAATAAATGGGGGGGAAAAAAAGAAAAAACATCATTATATCAAAAAGACACCTGCAATTGTATGTTTATTGCAGTGCTATATACAATAAGAAAGTCATGGAACCAACCTAAGTGTCCACCAGAAGTTGAATAGATAAAGAAAAAATGCTGTAAATACATGAAATATTCCACAGCCACAAGAAAGAACAAAATCATTTCCCCTTTGCAGCAAAAGGGATGAAGCTAGAGGCCATTGTCGTAAGTGAACTAACACAGAAGCAGAAAATCAATATAGCATGTTCTCATTTATAAGTGGGAGCTAATCAAAGAGTACACACGGACATAAAGATTGAGAGAATAGACTCTGGGATTTGGTTGAAAAATTGCCTACTGGTTACAATCTCCAATATTGTGGTAATGGATACACCGGAGGCCCAACTCTCACTGTTACACATGTAATACCCACATAACAAATAAGAAAATGTAATTTTTTCTGTGTGTGTGACAGAGTCTCACTCTGTCAAGCAGCCTGGAGTGCAGTGGCATGATCACGTCTCACTGCAACCTCCACCTCCTGGGTTCAAGCATTTCTCCTGCCTCAGCCTCCTGAGTAGCTGGGACTACCTGCATGCACTGCTACGCCTGTCTAATTTTTGTGTTTTTAGGAGAGACAGGGTTTCACTGTGTTCACCAGGCTGGTCTCAAACTTCTGACTTCAGGTGATCCACCCACCTCAGCCTCCCAAAGTGCTGGGATTACAGGCATGAGCTATTGCACCTAGCCAAAAATGTACTGTTGACTCAAAAATTAAAATACATTTTTAAAATAAATATAAAACAATATTTTTCAGCCTTAGAAAAGAAGAAAATTTTATCATTTGTGACAACACTGATTAAGCTAGAAGACATTTTGCTAAATGAAATAAGCCAGTCACAGAAAGATAAATAGAGCATTATCTCATTTATACATGGAATTTTAAAACTTTGAACCAAAAAGCAGAGAGTAGAATGATGGTTGCCAGAGGAAAGGGGACTATGAGAAATATGGGAATTTTGGTCAAAGGGTGTAAACATTCAGTTATAAGTTGAAACACACTGAAGACATGTACAACATGGTGATTACAGTCATTAACAATGTATTGTTTACTTGAAATCTGCTAAAAGAGTAGATCTTAAGTGTTTTCACTGCATACATAAAAATGATAACTATGTCTGGGGATGGGTATGTAAATTAGCTTGATTATGGTACAAGAATGGCCATTAATAAAAAGTCCAAAACAATAGAGGTTGGCATAAATGTGGTGAAAGGGGAATGCTTATAAATTGCTGCTGGGAATGTAAATTAATAAAACCTATATGGAAAACAGTAGGGAGATTCCTTAAATAACTAAAAGGAGATCTATGATTTGATGCAGCAGTCCCACTACTGGGTATCTACCTAAAGGAAAACAAGCCCTTATGTCAAAAAGACACCTGTATATGTGTGTTTATTGCAGTACAATTCACAATTGTATGGATATGGAACCAGCCTAACTGCCCATTGACTAATGAGGTTATAAAGAAAATTTGGTTTATACATACACCATGGAATACTACTCAGCCATAAAAAATGAAATAATGTGATTGGCAGAAATGTGGATGGAGCTGGAGGCCATTATTCTAAGTGAGGTAACCCAGGAATGAAAAACCAAATACCATATGTTTTCATTTATATGTGGAAATTAAGCTATGAGTACACAATGGCACACAGAGGGATATAATAGATTATAAAGACTCAGAAAGGCAGGGTGGGAGGAACAAGCAATAAGAAACTACATATTTGGTACACCATTCAGGTGACATGTTCACTAAAATCTCAGACTTCACCACTTTACCATGAATCTATGTAACTAAAAACCACTTGTACCACCAAACTATTGAAATTTAAATAAATAAAAAGTAAAATAAAGTAATATTGATAAAACTCAATCACTTGGAAAACAAACCCAAATCTTATGTAAGCCAGTCAATAAAAGCCTATAAAAAAAGAATAATAGAAATAAAAAAGGTCAAATATAAAGTCTTACCCCAGATCTACTGGTATGGTTTGGCTCTGCATCCCCACCCAAATCTCATACCAAATTATAATCCCCACATGTCAAAGGAGGGACCTGTAATCCCTACATGTTTAGGGAGGAAGGTGATTGGATTATGGGGGTGGTTACCCCCATGCTGTTCTCATGATAGTTAGTTCTCAAAAGATTTGATGGTTTTACAAGGGACTCTTGCCTCTTATCTTCACTCTTCTCTCTCCTGAAGCCATGTGAAGAAAGTCCTTGCTTCCTCTTCCCTTTCTGCCATGATTGTAAGTTTCCTGACAGCTCCCCAGCCATGCAGGACTGTGAGTCAATCAAACTTCTTTCCTTTATAAATTACCCAGTCTCAGGTATTTCTTTATAGCAGTGTGAAAACCAACTGATATAGTAAATTGGTACCAGAGATAGTGGGACACTGCTATAAAGATACTTGAAAATGTGGATGCAACTTTGGAAATGGGTAACAGGCAGAGGTTGGAATGGCTTGGAGGACTGGGAAGAAAACAGAAAGATGTAGGAAAGTTTGGAACTTTAAAGAGACTTGCTGGATGGTTTTTACCAAAATGCCGATAGTGATATGGACAACGAAGTCCAGGCTGAGGTGGTCTCAATGAGATGAAAAACTTACTGAGAACTGGAATAAATGTTGCTCTTGCTCTGCTTTAGCAAAGAGACTGGCAGCATTTTGCCCATGCCACAGACATCTGTGGAACTTTGAACTTGAGAGAGATGATCTGAAATTGGAATATTTAAAAGGGAAGAAGAGCATAAAAGTTTGGAAAATTTGCAACCAGATGATGTGATAGGAAATAAAAACCCATCTTCTGGGACGAAATTCAAGCCACCTACAGAAAATTGCATAAACAACGGGGAACCAAATGTTAATCCCCAAAACAATTGTGAAAATGTCTCTAGGGCATTTCAGACAACTTCTTGGCAGCCTTTCCCTTCATCACAGGCCTGGAGGCCTAGGAGAGAAAAATGGTTTCATGGGTGTGGCCCAGGGTTCCCCTGCTCTGTGCAGCCTCCAGACTTGGTGCCTTGCATGCCAGTGGTGGCTAGGAGGTGCTGAGGTATAGCTTGGGCCTTTGCTTCAGAGGGTGCAAACCCCAAGCCTTGGCAGCTTACACATGGCATTGGGCCTGTGGGTGCACAGATGTAAAGAACTAAGGTTTCAAAACTTCTATCTAGATTTCAGAGGATATACGGAAATGCCTGAACATTGAGGCAGAAGTCTGCTGCAGGGGCAGAACTCTTATGAAGAACCTCCTGACTGGCAAGTGTTCAATGTTGAATTGTCTAGATATCGTATCAATTTTGCTTTAATTCAAGAATTATTATCATTTTATATAATAATTTTCTGTTTATTATAATACTAAGCTGATCATTATTTTCTTTCAGTACTTTAAAGATAGCTTTCAGTCACATTGCTGTACTTCAAATCCTCAATTAAAATTTTTATTTAAAATAATAAGTAAAATAAGGAGGCAAAAAGAACGTTATATAGGAAAGGAGAGTTGTGAAGTCAGCTATGGCTCTGTGGTCTATAACTTCTTTAAAAGAAATTTTTTTTTTTTACTCTGGTTGCTTTTAAGATTTTTTTCATTCCTTTTATTTTTCATTTTCAACATGGTATGACTAGGTATAAATATATTTTTATTTCTCTAATGTGGGATTCCTTCATATTCTTGAATTCAAGGATAGAAGTTTCCATCAGTTCTGAAAAACTGTTACTTATTCTTTCAAATTTTGCTCTAAACCATTCTCTTCTATCTTCTCCTCTTGGCATTCCAATTAAGATTATGATAGGCAATTTCTCATTTTGTCCTCAAAATCTATTATTTTTTTCTATAGTTTTGATTGTTTTTTACTCTCATTGCATTTAAAAAATTTATGCTTAATTAACCCACCATTGACTACTTCTGTCTTTCACTGTGTATAGTTTGCTATTGATCACATTCTTCTTAGAATGTTGTTTTTCAGTTTTCATATATCTGCTACTGAAAATTTCATATATATATTACAGAAAATTTTAATGTATTATTCTCTAGCCTTGAACATAATAATAACAGTGGATTTTTCCACTGTTAATTTCTAATAACATACATGTACTAATATTTCTAAACAATAAAGGTCATGCATATGTTTGTCTAATTTTCTGCTTATTCGTTTTCACCGAGTCCTGTTCCCTTGTTAAATTGTTACATTTATCTAGCTTATTGTGTTTGAAAAATTATTTGTAGAAATAACTTTGACTCAAGATAATATTGAAGTAGTATCATTCACCTGGGTAATAACCAAGGTTTGTTGACTCATGCCAAGGAAATCAGGGACATGGACACATGTGGAGTAAGGTTTAGAGTGGAGGTTTAATAGTTAAAAGAAAGAGAAAAGAGAATAGCTCTCTCTCCTGCAGAGAGAGAGGGGCTCCCAAGCGGGTCTTCCAGTCCCCCGGTGAAGTGCACAGGGCTTCATAGACTGGCTTAAGGAAGCTATGTCTGATTTACATACAGTCCAAATATTAATTGGACGAGGTGTGACATTTACATAGCATGCAAAGAAGCTAGCTACTGCACCTTAATCTTTTATTATGCAAATGGATTTTCTTACTGGCCCGTGCCATGTTGTCTGCTCCTAATTGTACACATGGTTGACAAAGAAAAGGGAAGATGCAGCCACCATGTTGAACATCCCTAACCCTCAGGTAGCCTTTTCCAATTGTCACAGTTGCCAGCATTCACCCATGCTAACTTCCATCTTGTTTATCTATGTCTGCAGCTTGATTTTGCAGGCTGCTTTTTGTTAGAAAAGAAATGATTTTGAGCTGTTTTTTGTTCAAAAGGGAAACCTTAGCAAGAACTTCCTTACTCTCACTGTCTGCTTAAATAATTTCTTTTTAACTTCTAACTTCCCTCTCAGGAGTGGTAACATTAACTGCTGTTAGAGCATGTTGGATTATTACTCTTTCTGGCTACTTCCTGCTGACATTGAACATTGTGTGGGGAACAGCATCTGGGACTCCTCCTGAGGTTGAGCTAAGGGTCCTTGGAAGAAAGGTGTAGCCATGTGTGGTTCTGTCTGCAGCACCATTTGAAGTTGATTGCTTCTAGGCAAGAAGAGACAAATTTTAGTTTGGATATAAGCATTAAGATTACCACTATTAGTAGGGGTACTGTAGGCCACTCTGTGACAGTAGAATTTGATACCTCTTGGTCATTCTGATGGATTGTAACACTGGTTTGCCTTCACCAGAGGTTCCTGTACTTTACCTTAAGCATTGATATAAAAGCAACATTTTTCTTTGAGAAAAACCTACATTTCTCCCTTGATTTGTTATTAGGGAATAATCTTAGATGTAGGCCATCTTTTATATCTTGCTATGTAATTGCGAGAAATACATTATTGGATGGCTAGAGTAACTTTAGTGTTAACCTTGGCTGAATTATTCCTGTGATTATCAATCATTTCATGACTTCCACAGACCATCTACGAAATTCTTAAACTTCCTGTCTTCTCCTAAACATCCTTCTTTTTAAACAACCAGTTATTCTCTTTAGGACAATAATTTACCATACAAGATCCTTTATTAAATAAAATCTCTTCTCTTTATAACTTTTTTTGCATAGCTAGGGTGTGACATATTACCAAACCCAATAAAAAGTCCTAGCAGGCTTATTGATAGGCAAACCTTCTTGTCATAACTATTATTCTTGCTATAAGGATAATAATTAAGCAAAATACTACAGCAATGGAAACTGTCTGATATTCCAGTTAGAAGGTGTTATCGTGTATAACCGTACTGCAAATAGTAGAGTGAGTATAGCAATTCCCACAAGAGTGGTATAGATTATTTCCATCTAAAATTTTACTTGCCAAGATATAGAATTTCCCTTTGGGGTCTTTGAACTTCCTTGGTTTTATTTTTCCAATCAAAGGAATCTCCAGGTAATGGGGATCCTCTTTACTTTCATTACCTGGCAGGATTTGCAGGATAATTGCCCACAACCAGGATATTGATCCAGATTTTTACATTACCCAGGCCTTTTTGTTTCTTCAGAGCTACAGGAGATCACTACTTGATTGACAGGAATAAGCAAGGTTAGTCTAAAATATAGGCAAAAAAATTTAAAAACAACCAGTGAGACTAGAACATAATGACAAATGTATTATAAGTTTTGGAGCATGATTTTTCTCTCTCCAGTCCTCATTTGCAGTAAAAACAAATTATGATAGGACCGTGTTGTTTGTAGAATAAACTTTAGTCTTATTCTTGGCCTGATTATTTGCATAAAGGGCAGCAAGAATAATTATTTCTACATAGACCTTTTGAATTGGTTTTGATGGAACTCTGCTCTACAAAGAATTTCAAATAAGAGCGTTTAAAGCTGAGCCTAGCCATGGTTTTGTATCCTCAAATACCCTAAAGGGTAAAATACCTCTTTAAGGTTCCAAAATAAATTTGGAGTTCCTGGACCTGTTAGAAGGTGACATTCTTTACTGACCGCAGGTCAGGAACCCTGTAAAGGGACTGCATAGGCAAGGGCACGAGACCAGTCTCCCCAAGGGGCTTTTATGGGCCCTGCAAGTCAAGCTTGATTCCTTAAAGGGAAACACATGCTTCCAGCCAAAGCCTTGGTAAAACAACCAGTTCCTCCAATTGTGTCCTGTTGCAAAAGAAAATGGATTCTTATTGCCCTGATGCAAATAACTATATTGCCGAAAGTTAAGAATATTCACAAATAGTTTCCAAAGTTTAGGTGAACCAGGCAGAAAGAGACAAACATGCTTCAAATTTTGTTTACAGATGTATACTTAATTGTTAAAAGCTATAGATAGCTTAAAAGGAAGATTCCCTTGACTTTGAAGAACAAAACAAGGATTAGCGTTTCAAGAAAAAAGTTAAAATAAAAAGATTACTTCAGATTTCTGTTAGTGTAGTTTATGCAGTTAACTCCTGTTTGATATTCATGAACATTTCAGCTCTTCATGAGTACTGTATGCTTTTTCACTATTCCAATGTTATAATCTTCAAAGCTATTAGAGACCTATATTTGAGAACAACTGTTAAAGTCCTATAGCATGACTCTAAACTATCTTTTGAGAAGCAACAAAACAAGACAACAATTGTCTGCAAATGACAAAATTTCCATGGTAGTTAGAGTTAAAAACGTTACTGACAAGGAGATTTCATTATTTCTGTGATTTATAATAACTTCAACCTTAGTTACAATTGATAGCATATACTTAGACAATAGAATTGGAGACATCCCACACAATTTTGGAACATATATTAATATTTTTCACTAAAATATAACCTGAAGAATATTAAACATCATTTGGCAATGTCATGTAACTAAAGATGTTAAATAATCCTGATTACCTCTCTTTTCTGGACATTCCAGGGGCTCTTCTGGAGCCTCTGAAAAGCCAATTGTCTGGAAAGACAATTTCAAAACTGAGGTTTGATTTTTGGAAGCTTGTTAAATATGTTTGCAGTTTAAAACACTTGATGTTATGAAATAGAATTCCAGATTACCATAAATTACTTATTTTGCCAAAATAATGACTCAAAATTTTAAAAAGGCAAAAACCTTTCCTTAGCCTTTACTACTATAAGAAAATCCTATTCAAAGCCAAAGTTTACCCTTGCATTATTTTATTAATGTTAACCCAAATTATTTAGTGAAACCTCATAGACAATTCCATCTAATCTTAACCAGTTTGACCATGCGGTGAATTTTTTACTATGCTTTTATAACTTTTGCTCAAGGGTAGACTAGTATCTTATGACAACTTTGCTGTGCTTTTATTTCAATGCTCCATTTATGAAAAGACCATATGATATGTTTTCAAATTCAGTTAATTTTTGAAACAATAATACACGGGATTTTTACAAGAATAATTTTTACAATTGTTCCACAACTTGCTTAAACCTTCAGCTTTATCTTATCTAATTTAAGACAATCCTTTACCCCTAAGTAAAACTTCCATTTCCATGCCTTCTTATACTCTTTTACTAAAAACACATTTTATTGTTTTCACATACCTTGCATGTAAATCCATTTTTAGTAGTTTAAATTACATGTTATAATGGTAACTTTAAGCAATTTTTAACTTTAATGTGAAACCTAGTAAGTTGTTTTGATTATGTACTAGGCACAAATAAAGTCTGACTTTTGCCAGCATACTTACAGGCATGGTTAATTTCATACATCCCCAGACCTTACCAAGTTATAAAGCAGGCAGTTTACAACATTGAAACATTTAGTAAACCTAGTATCTGACTTGTATGATTTATACCACCAATTTGTATTTTGATGACACTTGTATTTATCAATAATTCTAAAGACTGTTTTTACTTCTTAAAGATTAAAGTCACATGAACTATAAGGCATTATAGCTTTTATCTTTTCTTTAAAAATATTTTATTTAAGTGCTTATTTTTCTTTAAGCCAATAAATTAGAGCTCTTTTTATAGACATTACACACCACCCATATGTAGCTACACAGACAGACAGAAGATTCAGCACTTAAAAGATTTTTCATTTGCCAGTTTTCTTAATTGGACTACTGGCTTCAGGGTGGAGCCCTTGCAGGAACAGGGCCAGGAAAGGCTCTAGAAGCATGCATTTCTAGAGCCTAATAAGCAGGCACAGCTGAAGACAAAGACAGATTCCAAAAATTAAGGGTGCCATTTGACAGTGTATCCTGGATCCCCCACAGGAAGGAAATACTATGGGAGAGGATGGCAAAGTGCTTCAACTGTGCATTTCATTGCAAGGCAACCCAAAGCCAACCAGCCCATTTCGTAATTAACCCATCCCCCACAGGAGTCTCATCTCTCAGTGGGCAGGGGATAGATCTGTTTCCATATCTTCCAGGTGGCCAAGAGCATGCTTCTTTTACTCAGCTGTGCAGAGTCAAGTATCCCTCCATAACTACTATTAGCCATCCCTTAAAGTATATTTCCTATGTAGTTATTATACAACAAAACTCTCTCATAATGAGAAGTAATTGCTGATACCCCCAAAACTCAAAACTGTCAGATAATACAATGCAAGACAGAACAGAGCCTTTGATTTTGAGACAGATCTATCCATTTTTAATTTCTGGGGTTTCATGAGGAAAACAGAGGTTTTCCCCAAAACGGGGTGTTTGGTGCCTCCTCTGTTTTTCCCAAGTAGTCCCAGGCTACCAGAAGTTATTTTAGGGCCTCTCGTGTGTGCATTAAGAGTGGCAAGATAAGAAATGGAGAAATCTAATTCAGTTTACTGAGAGGAAAAAAAAAAAACCTTTTTTTTTTCCCAGAAAAACAAGACCCAAGAAGCCAAAAAAACCATAAAGGCCTTCAAATATACCTATAGCTTGGATATCCACTTTTAATTAAGCTGAGCGCTCTTTAAGAAAATCCTTTTGGCCGAGTGTGGTGGCCCATACCCGTAATCCCAGCTCTTTGGGAGGCTGAGGCAGGTGGATCACCTGAGGTCAGGAGTTTGAGACCAGCTTGGCCGACATGGTGAAATCCCATCTCTACTAAAAATACAAAAATTAGCTGGGTGTGGTGGTGCGCACCTGTAATCCTAGCTACTATTCCTACTACTGAGGCAGGAGAATTGTCTGAACCTGGGAGGTGGAGGTTTCAGTGAGCCACGATCACATCACTGCAGTCTACCTTGGGTGACAGAGCTAGACTCCATTTCAAAAAGAAAAAGAAAATCCTTTTAAAACCCTTGTTGCTATTGTAAACAGCAACAAGGGTTTTAAAAGGATTTTCTTTTTCTTTTTGAAATGGAGTCTAGCTCTGTCACCAGGAAAAGATCAAACACCGCATGTTCTCACTCATAGGCGGGTGTTGAACAATAAGAACACATGGACACAGGGAGGGGAGCACTACACACTGGGGTCAGTTGGGGGGAAATAGGGGAGGGACGGTGGGAGGTGGGGAACTGTGGAGAGATAGCAAGGGGAGAGATGCCAGATGTAGGTGATGGGGAGGAAGGCAGCAAATCACACTGCCACGTGTGTTCCTATGCAACAATCTTGCATGTTCTTCACATGTACCCCAAAACCTAAAATGCAATAAAATAAATAAACGGGGGAAAAAAAGTTAAAACTAAAACCTTTTTTTACCCAAAATTTTGGCAAAGATGAAAGAAAGGTTAATCTTTCTCTTGACTTGGATGTAGAAAAGTGTATTTCCATATACTTTTGGTAAGAGTATAAGTTGGCAACATGTATAAAAATTTTAAACACACAAATAAAAAAAAGAAAAACTTAAAACAAAACAAAACAAAACAACCCTTGTTACCCGACTTTAGCCATGCCAAGCAGTTAAGATTTTCAGCATTTGAACTTTACCAAAAGTTACCAAAAGTAACTTGTAGGTAAAACCAACAAGCCTCAATTAGGTTATGACTTAGCTGCAAGTGTATGAGGTATTTTCAAAGGGGTGGTAAGTCACAAAATTTGTGATTGAGACAGTGAAAAAGATCTGACCCAACCAACTCCATCTTGCTTCCAGCCCCCAAGCTGTCTTTACCTATCCCTGAGCATAGGCTGAACTAACTCTGGGAGTAGCTTGGTTTACAGTTTATGGTCCAAAAGAAAGATAGCAGCCCCTTGGGAAGGGGAAAATAAACTTCCCTCTTGCCTGGGGACAGACGAAGAAACTATTATAGCCCTGCTAAAGTGTTTACCCTTAGAGATCGTCTCCAGCTAACTTCTGGACTTAAAATTCCCTTGCTATTTTAGGTACCATTTTAATTGGAGGTAGAATAGGTATGTCAAAACAATGTAGGGACTGAATGGCAGTTTTCCTGCTGATGGGACAGTATCGAGACTAAAATTTGGTTTTCGGAGGACATTTTCCTCCTCATTGTTGAAGGCAGAGTTTATCCGTTTACAGAAGTAGCACAAATCCTGGTCTCTAGTAGAGGGGCACAAAAAGGGAGGAGAATTGGGAAGCTAGAGTGTTTCTGCAAAGGGACAAAAATGTGCCCCATGGAGAGGATTTCTATTCCACTAGGTGGCGCTGTTGACCTTGAAATGCCTTGTGCTCTCCAGCCAAGGGCAGAGAGTGACCTTGAAATGCCGTGTGCTCTACAGACCAAGAGCAGAGACACTCACTGTGGGTGGGCAGGGGGAGATCCTCTGTTCCTCGAAAACCACAAAAGCGGCATTTCCTTGAGTTATATCCCCAGTTACTATGACATTTCCTGATCTTGCCTAACATAATTATTTCCCTGACCTGAACTGTAAAAATTCCCACAGCATTGTATACAGAGACAGGTTAGGAGACATGAAAATTGTGGACAAGAAAGAAGGAAATTACCATAGGAAACGCTGGAGATCCTGTTGCCAATGCCTAATTGGGCAGTTTGTGGACTGGAGTGGATTTTTGGCCAGGATGTAGCCCTGGCCAAAAATTCTCAGTTATTTCAGGACCTCTTCTAGCCCCCACATGATGGCGAAGTCCTCTGTGAAAGAAAACTGGTTCAAAACATGGCCTACATGCCCAGCAATACATGGATAGTGGGGGATACTCTGTGTTCTCCCCAGCAAGCCTATACTCCAAGTCTTGTAAGGCTGGCAGCCATGCTCATCTTTCTTTTTTTTTTTTTTTTTGGGGCGGGAGTTTCACTCATGTTACCCAGGCTGGAGTGCAATGGCGCGATCTCGGCTCACCGCAACCTCCGCGTCCTGGGTTCAGGCAATTCTCCTGCCTCAGCCTCCTTAGTAGCTGGGATTACAGGCACGCGCCACCATGCCCAGCTAATGTTTTATATTTTTAGTAGAGACGGGGTTTCACCATGTTGACCAGGATGGTCTCGATCTCTTGACCTTGTGATCCACCCGCCTCGGACTCCCAAAGTGCTGGGATTACAGGCGTGAGCCACCGCGCCCCGCCACTCATCATTTTTTAAATGGCTGATGTGGGCCCAGTATTTTGGTTTGATTTGATTTTAAAATGAAGGCTGAGAGCCTCTAAATGAAAAGACAGAGTTGAGGTCCACACTTGTTTCAATAATACGTATATACTCACGGTTTCAATAAATATACCCAGCATTCTGATACCAGACAAGCCCCCACAGTGAAGTGGCATTATTCATCTGGGGTAATACACAAGGTTCATTGCCTCATGCCAAGGAAATCAAGGATATGAACAGATGTGGAGTGATGTTAAGAGCAGACATTTAACAGGTAAAAGAAATAGAAAAGAGAATAGCTCTCTGTCCTGCAGAGAGAGAGGGCCTCCCGAGCGGGTCTTCCAGACCCATGATGAAGTGCACGAGGTTTTATAGACTGGTTTGAGGAGATGGTGTCTGATCTAGTCAGGGCCCAAAGATTGGTTGGACCTGGTATGATGTTTACATACCAAACAAAGAAGCTGGCCGCCCACCCTAATCTCTTATTATGCAAATGGTTTTTCTTCCTGGCCAGTGCCATATTGTCTGCTCCTAACTGTACGCAGGGTTGACAAAGAAAAGGGAAAATGGAGCCGCCATGTTGAACATGCCTAGCCGGCAGGTAGCCTTCTCCTACCATCACAGCTGCTAGCATTCACTCTAGGCTGCTTATCTATGTCTGCAGCTCTATTTTACAGACTGCTTTTTGTTAGAAAAGAAATGATTTGGGGGCTGCTTTTTATTAGAAGGGAAACCTTACCAAGGACTTTCTTACCCTCACTATCTGCCTAAATAATTTCCTTTTAACTCCTATATCACTATCTTTCTTCACATATGATTATTTTTTTCCCTATGAGGCATTCCAGAAATGCTAGCAGTCAGGGACCATCTTAACACAAGTTCAAGGACTGCAGATTTTTGGAACTTTCACATGACTAAATCTGAACTGAAAACTCCTCTGAAGGTTGGTTTACTTCTGATTCATTCTTAATGCTAGGTGTTGACTCTTCAGGATCCCAGCCCATAGTGGATGGTGTGGTGGGGAATTAGCAGGATTCCTATTCCTGGTGGATTATGGACACCCAGTTTTATCTATTTAGCCTTGCAAGGCTACCAAATATAATATCTCAGGCCTTTAGCCATTCTTTGTGGATTGGCATATTATCCTGGCTCAACAAGCATCCCTAATGCTGGTTGTACCTTTCAAGGCCTTCCTCTCCCAAAACTTGGTCTTGTAATTCTTCATTATTGCTCGCTCTTTTCCCATTTACCTTAGGTGGAATAATCACATATGAATAACCTGGTCTTCCCTAGTTACTGGGTGAAATAGATTGGGTAAGAGGTACTGAGGTGCCTGCTTATCTGTAATCCTTGACATAATTCGCTCTTACTAATTTTTTTTCAGAGAAGTGAATTATCTACGATCATGCAGAGGGTTAGTAATAACATCAGGGCGAAAACTCAGGTCCCCAAATTGCCTGTCTGAATGTTTCTTCTACAGATGGGAGAGTAGCTCTGTTATATTTTAGATGGTCAATGAATATTTATGGAATTAAAGAATATATTAATGTCATGTACTCTCACATAAAATTTCATAATGTGAACAAAGTTAAATTTTACTGATTGATACCATTCACATGTTTCCTAAAAAAACAACATGGAATTCACTTCTGGATGGCACTCACTTGTTTTCTCCTTAGGGAAAATAGCCAGCAGTTTTGATTTATGCAATTTTAGACAGCTTCATATCCTATTCTGCTTTTAATTTGCTATGCCAAAAGTGATTTAATTATCTCTTATCTTCTTCATGTTAAAGCCCAGAGGGAGAGTTTCCTTAAATGCAAATACAGTTATTATCTGAGTCTTAACTTCCAGCAAAGGACTAGATGCTATACAGAAGACAATTTTTAAATTAGCCTTGCCTATGTGCATATGAACTGAAACCAACCTCATTGTCACATTTTACTCTTCACAAAGAAGTTACATGTAAAATCTTCTGAGGAAAGAACATCCCTGAATCATTTCATTGTTAGAGGTAAGTCAATTTCTTCTAATCACAAGCACTACCTCCTTCTGCCTAGAATTTAGAAAGCTGAGAAAGCTGTCATTTCCACACTAACAATGAGAAAAAAGCAGCACCAAATATAAAATCATTAACTTTACTGAACCCATCAGAGATCTGAGGCTACAGAATAACTGAGGCTAAGATCTTGGAAAGATAGGCACTTCTAAGGTAAAACGTAGCACAGCCATTGTCTCACCTATGGCAGAGCACAGGAGGAAGACAGGTTGTTATACAAGTGGCTAAAAAGATTTCATCTAAAATATTTAACAATTTGCTAAATGTCAAGTGTGGGCTAACATGAAACTACAGAATTTCCAAGAGTTGCAAACAATAAAAGAAGACTGCATACACGTGAAGGTTCTTCTCCAGGGACTGTACTGGTGCTGAAGAGAAAAATTGTGAGGTAGGCTGATTATCAGAGAAAATATCCCTCAGTTTAAAATAATGTCATTTATCACATCAACATAGTAAAGAAGCAAAACAATGTGATTATCTCAATAAATGCAGAAAAAGATTTCACAGATTTCAACCTCCATTTACATTAAAAACTCTCAGAAAAATAGGGAAAAGAACTTCCTGTATTTGATAAAGTGTATCTTTTAAAAACTCTACAAATAGTATAATATGTAATGACGCAAACCTGAATACTTTCTTCACAATTTCAGGAAAAAAGCAAAACATTCTTATCAGTCCTATTGAACGTTGTATTTCAGGTCCCAGACAATGCAATAAGACAAGTACCTACATAGATGCATGAATATATACTTATATTCATATGCACATGCATACATAAATGGCATACAAAGTGGATATGAAGAAATAAAATTATATCTACTTGCAAATGCCATGATTTTCTACATTGGAAACCCAGTGAAATCTGAATTGTTCATCATGAGTATGTAGAAATACAATTGATAGGTCAATTTAAAAAATCAATTGTATTTCTACATATGCATGATGAATAATTGGAAATTTAATTTTAAAAAATATTATTTAAAAAGTTTCTCTATAGTGGAGAAACCTGGCAAATATTACTACTGCCAAATGATCAAAGTTAACATTAATATTATAAATCATATCAATAAAGTATATTTTTCATATAATGTGATGAGAATGGCATTTTATCTCTGTGGTCTTCCTTCCAAACTCCATTCTAATCGTGAAAAAAATTAGACAAAATTCCAATTGAGAAAAAAATGTATAAATTGCCTGACCAGCACTCTTCAAAACTGCCAAGGTCACAAAAACAAGAAAAGTCTGAGGAACTGTCACAGACCAGATTGGCCTAAGGAGGCACGATATATAAATGTAATATGGTACTCTGGATAGGATCCTGGAACAAAAAAGATGACATTAACAAAATACTAATACGATGTGACATTTTATCTATATCAGCACAACAATGTTTGTTCCTTAGTTTTTAACAATAGGGGAAATGGCGAAGGATATACAGTAACTGTATTTTATTTGAAATTTTTCTGTAGAGCTTATGAAATATAACATTTAAATTTGCACCAAAAACATGAAACAGATAGTAATCAAATAACTTGTTGATGGAGGAATATATCATGTTCAGGGATTGGAAGACTCTTGTTAAAACAGCAATTTTAACAAAACTGATGTATACATTCAGCTCAAGTCCAATCAAAATCCCAGCAAGAATTATCCTAGAAATGAAGAAATCGACTCTAAATTTAGGTCAAAATGCAAAGGAGTTAGAAAAGCAAAAGAGCATTTATCTTTAAAGGAACAAAGTTGGAGGATACATTTTACCAGATTCCAATAACTATTATGAAGTAACACTAATCAAGGCAATGTGGTATTAGTGAAAGGACAGGCAGGAACAGAAGAGACATTTGTAATGTAGACCCACACATCAATTGTGGTTTTTTATTGTGTATGTTTAAGGTATTCAACATTGTTTTGATATACATAACATAGAAAAATGATTACCACAGTCAAGCAAATAAACATCCATCCCTTCATATACTTACTTTTTTTGTGGTAAGAGCACCTGAATTCTACTCTCTTGGAAAATTTCCAGTACAGGCTATAATATTATGAAATGTAGTCATCATATTGCACATTCAATCTCTAGATTTATTCATTCTACATACCTGCAATCTTGTATTCTTTGACTAACAGCTCCCCACTTCCTTATCTTCCCTGCTTTGGTAACCACCATTCAACTGTTTTTACGTATCCAACATGTTTTAGATTCCACATATGAATAATATTATGTGGTATTTTTGTTTCTGTGTCTGGCCTATTTCACTTTACATAACTTTCTCCAGGTTCATTCATGTTGTCACAAATGGCAGGATTTCCTTTGTTTTTAAAGCTGAGTTGTATTTCATTGTATATATACCACAATTTATTGATCTATTAAACCACTGACTGACACATTGTTTCCATATCTCGGCTACTGTGAATAATGCTGCCATAAACTTGGAAGTGCAGCTGTCTCTATGAAGCAGTGATTTCATCTCCTTTGGGTATATACCCAGAAGAGGGATTGCTGAATGATATGGTAATTCTACTTTTAGGTTTTTGAGGAACTTCCATACTGTTTTCCATGATTGTACCAATTCACATTCCTAACAAGCACAAGAACTCCCTTTTTGCCACATCCTTGTCAATACTTTTTATCTCCATCAATTGATTTTTAAGAAAATGCAAAGTAATTCAATGGACAAGGAATTGTATTTTCAATAAACGTTCCTGTAACAATTAGATATCCATAAAGAAACTATGAATCTCACTCACAACTCATAAACTACACAAAAACTAAGTCAACTTGAATCAGAGGCCTAAATGTAAATCTGAGACCACAAAACTCTTAGAACAATCATATGAACACATCTTTTTGAACTTAATGTAAGCAAAAACTTTTAAAATACAACACTAAAAGAGCTCATTCATTAAAAAAAGTTGTATGATACATATATACACACATATATATCACATGTATACACATATATAGATATATATCCATACATATATCATACATATGATAGATTTACATATATACACACAGGATATATTGCATGTGTGTGTGTATATCTATATAAACATATATGTAAATCTTTTGCTTTTCTAATAACATTATTAACAGAATGAAAGACAAAACCAGACATTGGAGTAAATATTTTTAAAGCATATATCTGGTAAAAAAAAAAAATGAATTGCATCTAGTATACATACAGAAATCTCAAAACTCAATAATAAAATAATTACATGAAAACAATTGCTCACCAAGATGGGCAAAAAATTTAAACAAATACTTCAGCGAGGAAGAGATAGGTCTGACATTAAGGACAAGAAAAGGAAATGCTCAACATTGTCATACTACCATGAGATACCACTACACACTAATTAGAATGCTAAAACAAAAATAAGAGCAAAAATTCAGTAGAACATCCAAATGAACAAATAACCTGACAATTTCACAGACTGGGAAGGATGTTGAGCATCTGGAATTTTTATACATTGCTTCTTACCACGCAAACTAGACCTTTCTTTCAATGTCAAATATATAATTTACCCAAAGGTAAAAACCTTATCTTCACACAATAATCTGTACAGGAGTGTTTATGGTAGCTTTATTCATAATTACTTAAAACTGGAAGCAAACCAAATGGCCTTCAGTGGGAAAATGGGTAAACAATATGTGATAGAAATATCACAGATGTTTACATAACCTGTAATACTTAGCACCTGTGATACTTAGCAATAAAAGTAAACTAATAAATTCTTACCTGATAGAAGAGATACTATGATCACAAAAGGGGTTTTGCTAGAGTGAGGCTTGTCTATTACACTGGTGATGTGCTGAACCTGAGATTCTCATCAAGAAACTAAACAGCATAATTTTTGCTAGTGGGGTAAGATAAAAACAGCAACAACAAAAATAAACTAATAAACATAACAACATGAATGAATCACAACACATTATGCTAAGTATAGGAAGCTAGACTCAAAGGGCCATTGAATTAATGATTCAATTTATCTGACATTCTGGAAAAAAACAGATCAATGATTGCCAAAGACCAGAGGCAAAGGTAAGGGATTAACTAAAAAGGGACATGAAGTGATGGGTGCTGGAAACTGATCTATATCATGATTGTGGTAGTGGCTACACAACTGTATACTTTTGTCAAAACTAAAAGAACTGTTCTCTGAAAAGAATAAACTTTTCTAAACATAAGTGTATCTTAATAAACATGATCAAATAAGAGAATATATTTTTAATCATAAGGCAAATGTTAAATGTCACTGTATCCTGTCTCCAACTTTGATCAGAGATCAGTTTTTGTCCTGAAAATAAGATAATAAAATAATTTCTGTCTGAAGCTGAGCTTTGCCTCAATTTTCTCCATTACTATGTTCCCAAATCTCCCTTTTCCATAAAATGACTCATTTCTCCAGTTCTGCTGCCCAGGCTGTTACATGATATAACTATCCACCTGCCTAAATTGGTGGTCTGAATTCCAGAACTCATCACAGCTGCACTTCTTGTCATGGTTTCTATCAATTTGCCTACTTTTAGCTTTTGATTCCTCTAAGTTGCTTGCACCCTATAAAAAGTAGTTTATGAATGATTAAGGAATTACCATTTTTCATCAACATTCAATTTCAGTTTAAATCAATAGATGTATTTACTGTATGAAAGAAGCACTCTGCCAGGAATTAGACAAGTAATGATGAACAGGAGATATACGATTACTGGATATATCTCCTGCCTCCTCAGAACTTAAGAGGCTTATGGTAGACAGTACATCTTCAATTACAATCTAATATGAACTTTGGGTTGATATATGAGAACATGGAAAGGCCATGTGACAGGTTTAGTTGAGTCAGCCAAGACTTTCCAATGTGATTTATAAGTTGGGTAATGGAGGGTGGTGAGTAGGAATCAACCTAGGAGGTGAAGATAGGAGAGGGGAATTGTATTTCTGACATAAAGAGCACAGTCTATAAAGGCCCTAAACTAAGACAGCAAGGGAGTTCAATCACCTGAAAGGGTTCCTTAAAGCAGAGACGTATGGTCAGATGGTTGCTGAGAAATGAAACAGGATATACAGACAGGGATCAAGCCATGAAAAGCCTAATATATTGTATTAAAGAGTTTTTTCTTTCCTATTTCTGCACAGATACAATTATGACATATTACACTTTTTATTAATGTACAGTAGTTTTATGTGCATAATAACTTGGGAAATTAAAATGGTTCCCTATCAGGGTAGACCTTCAAATTAATCTTTTAGGAGCTCTCAAAGGCTTGGTCCCTCTACATTCTCTTTTCTGCTCTCATCTCTTAAATACGCCTTATATTTTGCAGTATTAATTATCCCTCTTCCCTATCCATCTTCACCCACACCAGATAGTCTTACAAACAACTGGCTGATCATAGAATTTGCATTGATAAGCGCTAAATCTTTAATCTAAATGTCATTGTCATTTGTCCTATTATGACAATTGTGTTGCTACTTTTGTTACTGTTTTGTTTCCCATTGAAAATCTTGACTTACTGTTATAGTTATGTGTATTTAATCTCTGAAAGGCAGAGAGCAAAATAAATTGCAATAAAGTTAGATTACTGCATAGCTCACAATAAAGACACATTTTATATAGTAATTATTTTTATTTGTAAAATAAACTACAGAAAAAGGAGAAGGAGTTCCTAAACTAAATCAACCCCAAAAACTTTCCTGCCTCTGGACTTCCCATTACCAAAATAGTCCCTATTTATTTAAAAGATTTGTGTTTAGTGGCCTGTTGCTTGTAGCCAAAGTCTTTCCAGTGTAAAGATGTAAGTACACATTTCTCTCATAAAGCTATTCTCTGCAAGTCATAATCATCAGAGACCTTGACATTTCAGTCAATATAATAAACAAAAGCTTTGGTGACTTTTTATATAAAAAAGAATCACATAATAGACAACAGACAGAGAAGGTCAGTTTTAATTACGGTGCCTGAATTGTCTGTCATGTCTTATGTAGGTTTTATTTCACAAGTTATATTGAGTCAGAGAGAAATTAAATTTGGTGGGTGGTGAGGATTTTCAAACTAATTGACTTTATTGTGCTATTTATATTCCAGTATTTAAACCCGGCAGATACTAAGCATGGTGCTTTTATTAATTACTAATCACAACATTGGAAAATGTACTAACAGTGTTGCTGTTATTATTATTCATAATGATATAAATGAGTTAGCAGTGTTAAGAGAATAATTCACTCATTCATTATTATCATTACTCAACAGAAATATATAGAGTCCACCATTTGCCATGTGATAAGTACTGAGGATTTAAAGGTAAGCAAGAAAAAATTCATGAATTCATCAACTCAATCCATAGTAAGATTAAGAGACAGGTATGTTAGGAAAATGATAGATAAGAAATAAATGAATTTGGTGGAAAAAATTGTTTCAAAAGTCTTCAGGAAGCAAGTAGGATTAGTACAGAACTATTTGTTTGTATACATGCCAATAGTCAGTCTAGGGTGAAAATAAAAACAATAAATGTACAGTTATCATCACCTCCCTTGTGAATCAGCTAATCTACAGTTGACATGTTGAACTAAGAGGAGTCTTTCAACTGTGCTAAACACATTACAATATTTTGACATTTGATAGATACTATTGTTGCACAATAACACTTTAATTTATATGGCAGGATGCAGAAAAATTATTTTCCGAATCAAAAAAGATGATTATGAATATGATCCAGAGACTTCAGGCGATGCTGAAGAGGATAGCCAAAAGGGGATTTTGAGATGATTCCCTTCTATCAATATATTTTTCTATCTGTTTCTCTTGTGCCACCTGCAGGGGTGTTGACAGAACTAATTCCAAGAGGGCATGGGTGCTAAAAATTGGCGTTTCTGCCTTTTTATAAATACCTTACATGAAAAGAGAATTTTCTTCCTGTTCAATGCTAATGGCAAACATTTTTCTCCTTTGTAAAATATACATAAAGGAATTCTGATCATATTTTGGTTAATTTTAGAATATCTACATGTCATGGATATTTTCCCTGATTTTATATATTATTTAGACAGGTATCCTTTTCTATAATGTTGGTCAAATTATTAACGTCACAGATAAATCAGTTGTCTGTGTAGTTGCCTTATAGACCTAGCATATTAAACAGTATAAAAAAGGGTTGTGATTCTACAAAGGAAAAAGGCATTTAATTGCAGTGCAGCTGTATGTTGTATTTGTTATCTGTTACACAAATAGGAGGGGGTGAGAACCCCAAAATATCCAGGACCTATTATTTATTCTTAATCATCATAATCACCATTGATAATTATTCACCAGCTCCTTACACATATTCTCCATCCTTTTGGACTTATGAAATGGCATTACTAAATATGTTATGTTTGTTCTCGAGTACTGGCTAAAATTGTATGGCTTAAGAGAAAATGTGAAGAGAATATAGATCAGAAGATACAAGTGCACATTTATTTTCTTTAGTGTTAAATAAATATTTATATTTAGGTTCATGTATATGGAAAATCATTATCCTTGAGAATGCAAATGAGATTTTTCCCTGAAAGAAAGTATCCTCTGTTTTGATACAGTATAAACATACACTATAAGTTAAACTACAATCGTAATAGGGTAATAATATAGAAGAGTAGGTGGGGGAAAGAAATTGTACTATGCTGCATCATGTATCTCCATTTTAAAAAATCAAGTGACCTTGGAAAAATGATAATGTAGTGCAATATTGGGGGAGTTTTGTATACATGGAATCCTGAAAAGAGCATAAGGTAATTTATGACATTGGAAATGAATATTTTTGTCCCATAATATAATCCACAAAATTCATATGCATCCAGAAGAGTTTTTTCACAAACTACATAGTGAATAGTAAAATTCGAGACAACTAAACCAGTAAGCTGTGTCTGACAATAAACACATCATCATTGCTTAGTTTACTTTCAGTACCTGGTATCAATTAATACTGATTGTCTTTATCTTTTCTTTTGGTAAGATTGAAGATACCACAGCCCAACTGTTTCAAGGACTACTGAGATGGGAGTCAAAGGAAGGTGTACTAGTTGCCTCAACTAATTGTAAATATATCTGCAAGTGATTGGATTCAAGGTTGACTCTTTCATAGATGATTGAGAAAGGACTTTTTTTTTCTCTTTCAGGATGCTAAATTATTCCCTCAAGAAGGTGAACAGGCTCTTGTTAGCCTCAGTAGGCACGAGTTTAGTCATCTGTAAAATGAGACTGTTGAATCAGATCATCACTAAATACTCTTCCAGCTCTAAAATGTGATTTTACATGGATGGTGAGATTTATCCCTGGAGCTTTTAACTCCATACTATGCAATGTATCCAGGTTTATAAATATAAGATATTTCAGCTGGTATTAAATATAATAAATCTCCTACAGGGAGCTCAGAGCATTTCCACATACATAGTGTTCAATGTCAGTGGTGATGCGAATCATGATGGTAAGGAGTAAAACTCAATAATAAGAATATTCTGGGTCTCCAGTAATAAATTTAAAGATAGAGGAGATGTCGAAGTTAAAACAAAAGAAAGAGGAGGGTAAATTAGCTCTGTAAATTACAAACATACTTAAAATCAAATGAGAGCATTTGAATTAAAATAACAGAACTAGTCCTAGGTTCTTATGTTAGGCAAGTTTAACTCTTGCCTGCTAGCTCTGCGACTTTCTTTCTTAGCTTTATGATTTCCACTCTATTCCTTCATGCCTGGAGATCTCTACATGCCTGAAATTTTTCCCTGGTCTCTACCTTTCTCTAATATTACCGTCACCCTCCTTTTCCCAAATTATGTTTAAAGAGACATCATAACAAGTGAAAGCCTTCTTAAAAAGAAGTCAAGCAATAAGTGCTTTACTCTCCCCATTTCAGCATCACTGTTGTTATTGCCTTCATGAATATAAGATTTGGAGGAAACATTTTGAGACCTAAATGATTTTAAATCACGATTAAGCAAGAAATAGGACAGGTTATTCCATTCACATTGTCCAAAGGGCTCTGGGAATTAGTATACTTACACTAAATATAGGATACAAATAAGTTGGTGGTCCATCTCTAAACTACTTTTGTAGCAAAATAAGCTATTGTTCAACAAAGGACTATAATTATATACCATAATAAACATGATCACATAACTGATTGTGGCTGACTTTGCCTTTCACATACTTTAGTAAAATCTACAGCTTGAAAAACTTTTGTGACTCGATCTTTTGCAATTTTTCTCCACTTTGTGAAACTGCCTTGAGTTTGATGAACACTTTGTTACTAAAGAAAGACAATTAACAAAATTATAGGTAGCAGATCTTTTCGAGGTGTCTTCCTTTAGTTTGATAGTCTTCACTACTCACTCAGATCACAGCATTTTAAGTTAATTTAATATTCCAAAAATTGATAATTAACACAATCTAACTTTCAAAATTAAGTGATTTAAACTGATTTGGCTGTGGTGTATATTTTGCAACTGAATGTTGACCTCAATGAGAAAAAAACACAATAAGTTTATATGTCTTCTTAAACGTAGCCTGGAAGATGAAAGTACTTAGTGAACCAAACGTTCTTAAGAGTTTTGGTCTCAGACCTCTTTAGACTCTTAAAATTACTGAGGAATCCAAAGGTTTTCTTTTTGTTGCTGTTAATGTAATATTTATTGATATTTACCATATTAAAAATATAACTCAAAAATTTTTAAATAGTAAATTCATTTATTCTAAAATTAAAGTAAATATCTTGCATGTTAAAACATTACCTTGTATGAATAATAACCATTTTCCAACGCAAAAAAATATAATGAGAATAAGCACCATTTTATATTTGTGGAAATACCCTCAGTATTTAGCTTAATAGAAAAACACTGGACTTAAACCTGCTTCTGTATTCAATCTTACTGAGATAACACACACACTATACAGCCTCTGGAAAACTCCACTGTATACTTGTGAAAAACTGGGAGTGAAAAGAACAAACAATATTTTAACATTATTATGAAAATATTTTTGACCTTGTAAACCTTGAAAGGGTCCCAGTGATAGCAATCATTTCCTGGAACACATTTAAGAATTACTATCTTGTAGGGACTTGGATAAATCTGGAAACCATCATTCTCAGCAAACTGACACAAGAACAGAAGGCCAAACACCGTATGTTCTCATTCATAGGTGGGTGTTGAACAACGAGAACACGTGGACTCAGGGAGAGGAACATCACACACTGGGGGTAGTTGGTGGGGATAGGGGAGAGACAGCGGGGGGTGGGCAGGGAAGGGAGGGTGGGGCGGGATAACAGGGGGCGAAATGCCAGATATAGTATGCACCTAAAGTAAAATAAATACATTTTTTTAAAAAAAGAATTGCAATCTTGACGTATTTAATTATCTAGTTATTCAATAATAATTTGTTGAACTGCTTTGGTGTGACAGATACAATGATAGTTACCAAAAATATATTGATTAAAAAGATATTAACTCTGGCTTCTGAGGGGATATACTTTAGTGAAGAATAGCAGGGAATTAATAGGTAACCATACTACTATGTAGCAAGTTGTGTCAGCAGTGTGCTATTGGGGAATATTTTTACATATACATAATACGTAAAACATATATATATACACACACATATAAACATATGTATTTAGTTATATGCAAACATATATGTATGTGTATAACCAAAATAATGAGAAACAAGAGAATAATGGAATCTTAGGTATGAGAGTGAAACTTAGATATCAAGTCCAAACTTCTAACCATTAGATGATACAAAGGACTCTTTTAAAAATTTAAGCAGAAACTTCATTGATCAGGATCTTGCACACAGATTTTCTGACTCCTTGACTATTGCTCTGGCACATCTGTTCTTCAGGTTTCTGGGACATACCAGACATAAAATTAACAATCCAGTTGTAGGAGGGTGGGAAGATGTGTTCACCTACATAAGTTGGTATACTAAATTTCCCCTCCTTGTCTCTCTTTCCCTGTTGTAAATACAAGCAGTTATTCTATTTTATCGTACCAGACTTAGATTCTGCTTCAGAAACATCAGTTACTGTTTTCAATATCTGAAAATTCTTTGACTTATTGTTTACGTGGTATCTGTTTGGCAATATTCCAACCCTCACTAAGGTCAACTAGTCACTTCCTTGGCATCTGCTCCTGAATTATAGAATCTGTGACAGAAACTGGGGCTTAGCCCATAGTCATGCTAGAAAAGGATGTACATTCTCTACTTGTTGATTGCAGAATCCTATACATAAATTGATGAGATCAACTCATTAATTGTGTTATACAAATATTCTATATTGTTACTAATTTTTATGTATTCGTCATATAGATTTCTGAGAAAAAGATGTTAAAATTCTCCAGTGTGATTGTGGAATTGACCATTTCATTCATTTATTTATTCAGCTTTCATATGTTTTGATTCCATGTTATTAAGCATATACTGATATAGGGTTGTTTTTCTATCTGGGAAACAAACAGAAAGTAAACACTAATACATTCTTTTGGGGTTTTCCCTCTATTTGCTTAACCGCAATTTTAATAATCACTGTTAGATTTAATTTTAGTGATCAATCCTACCTTTTAATTTTTATATGCTTTTCTACTGTTTCACATTAACATATTTTTGAGCTTCTTGTGTTGCAAGCTTAGTTTATGTCTAGTCTTACTTTTTTTCTAATTCATACATTTAGAACTACAACCTTTACAATTTAATAGTAAGTATTTCTTACTTCTGTACTTATTATTGAATATAACATCACACATTTGCCTTCTGTTTTTCTTCTTCTTGTAATAAATCCTTCAATAAATATTTCAGAACAGATCTATTTGTAAGAAACTTTTTGAGATCTTGTATAACTCAAATTATTTGTGATTATCTTTCTTGCTTGGTGACAGCTTACCTAAGTATAAGATACTAATGCTGGGCACGGTGGCTAGTGTCTGTAATCCTAGCACATTGGGAGGCTGAGGCAGGTGGTTCACCTGAGGTCAGGGGTTCGAGACCAGTCTGGCCAACATAATGAAACCACCTCTCTACGACTAAAAATACAAAAAGTTAGCTGGGCCTGGTGGGTGCCTGTAATCCCAGCTACTAGGGAGGCGAAGGCAGGAGAATCGCTTGAACCCAAGAGGGGGATGTTGCAGTGAGCTGAGATCGTGCCATTGCACTTCAGCCTGGACATTAGGAGCAAAACTCCATCTCAAAAAAAAAAAGAAAAAAAAAAGATTCTAACATAAAAGTTATTTTTCTTCAGACTTTTGAAAACTTTGATCCGTTATTTTAACATACGGTATTAATAAGTTATTTTGTGACTTGTTTGACATGTACTCCTTTATGGAGGTAATCTGTTTTCTTCTCTAGATTTTTTTATGAATTCTGTCTTTATTCTTGTTTTTCCGTAATTATGTAAAATATAGGTTTGAGGCTTAGTTGTTATTTTTAAACATTTATTATATTTACTTAGCCTGTTCTTCAAGCAAGGAAATTTTTCAGTCTTAAGATACCTGCAAGATTTTTTTTCTGCTAATTTGGCACCTCTACTATTATTGCTTTAAAATTTTCCTTTTAAAAACCCATTTTGACTCATGGGTTTTTCTTAGAATCTTACCCTTTGTGCTTTATGCAATCATGTGAAACAATCAGATTATTATCTCTAATCAATAATTCTATTAACTGAATGACTTAGGGCTCTAATTCTGCTACTTGCTGATCTTGTTGACATTTTCCAATAAAGAAGGATTCCTATTGTCTTTTCTAATTTTAGATTGTGAACTTCTGTTCAGCAGGGATTTAATAGGGAGAACTCTTTGAGGTTCTGGTCGAAGTTATGTTTTTCTGAGGATTTTTGTATTTGCTACTCTTAGGTGCACTCAGGGCCATTAACAGTCCTGTACCGGTTTCTATTTTACATTTTTACCTACAGGGTATCCAGACAATGCAAGTAGTATAAATTTCAGAACCTCCATCAAAGCAAGGATGTGGTTCAAATATTAATGCATGTTCTTTTTTCATTCAATGTCCAGGTTAATAAATATACACTTTTATTTTATCTCACTTTGCTTATTTTCCCCCTAACATTCCATTTAAGATATAGTATTTTCTTGGAAAACGTTTTCATGGGGTTCCACGCATGCCTTTACTTTGACTTTTATTCCTCTATGCTCATTACACCCAAGTCTTTTTGATTAATGAAATCAGAACATTATTTTAGGACAATCAAAGATTCTGTATCCATTTACCACTGTGCCTGTCACTCACTTCCCCAGCATTTTTGTTCTGTGGGAATTGCTTAGTTATTGTAAACATGTTTTATTCAAAATATCTAGATATTTTACAGCAGAAATTTACTCAGGTTAATATAGCCTTGTATAGTATGTGAAATATTCTCCTGTATTTTCCATTTTTCAAGATTTCCTTTCCACAGTTACTCTTGGTTATAGATTGTAAAATAGATAACTTTTCTGTTATTTCTATGCGTTTGAAGGAGGAAAGGAGACAGCAGTATATTCCCTATATGACATCTTGAATTAGGGCCTCTAATTAGTACTTTATAACGTAGCTACAATTATATTTTGTTGCAATGCAAAATCAATCATGTCACGCTTGTGTTGAAAATTCTTCAAAGTCTACATTTTGAGACTATAGAATAAATTCCAGTTTCCAAAATCTTCAAGGCTTTTCAAAATTTGGCACCTTTTGAGAAAGGGTATTAGTTAAAGCTGTCCTGAAAGTAATGATAATCAAGGGCCTGCCGTAATTTTCTCCCTTGAGCATTGAAAGGGAGTAAGCTAAGCAATTTTGCTGCTATTGGGGTAGTTGAAAACTTTGGAGATAAAAGGAGATCCATACGTTTTGGAATAAGGAAAGTTCCTGCGGTTCAAATTCAAAGCAGTGGGAATGTCTCCCAGGAAATAAAGCCCATACTCATCTAGCTTATTTGGTGTAGAGAGGACTTTTCCTTACCTGTCAGCTCCTGGGTCCCCGAGCAGGCATATCCTGATCACTTGATTCTGCCTGACTGCTCTCCAACAGACATGCTGACCTGTGGTAAACAGGAGGAGAAAGGGTACTTCTGGTGAACCAAGAGTTGTTTCCCATAAAGAGAGGGCATGGTGGGGCCTGAAGGTATTGGGAGCTTCTCCCTTCCATTAGCCGCTTCAGGAACCAAAGTTTTGTCACTGAAAGCATAACTGTAAGGTTGTCATGTGGCCCAGTCCTAATGCAATGCTTAATCTGCTTTGGCTTAGCTTGACCTCTCTCCTGCCTTCCTCTTCAGCCTCACCTTGATCACCCTGCTTTCTGTTTGCTAATCTTTATTTGGATATCATTTCATATACTAAAGGTGATACACCTGTCACTCTCTGGTAGAAACATATATTTCACCCCAATTTCTTCCCTCATCTGGATCTCTGCCACAGATATCGTACAAGTAGTTTCATTTCATCTTAGTTTTCCCAGGCCCTAGTATAGGTTGGTTCCTTTTGGAAAATATGCATGCACTTTAACTATGATCAAATTTAAATCAATATATGACATTTGTATTCCTCTAAGTACCCACACATACATATACCCAAGTCAGTAAACTCTATAAAGACATTGATCATTGTATCTTGTTGATAAGAGTAAGCCCAAAGCCAAAAGCAAGGCCTGACCTGCCCAAAAAATGATTGAATTCAATTTTAACTGGTATTCATTTTTCCATATGTGAGTATAATTTTATTATTTACATATTTCCATGCCATCATGTACATACTATACTGGTTCTTATTTTAAGTCCTTTTAGAGCCAATGGAGCATTTCTCTTAGGCATTCCAAAATGCCACACCATGACATAATATTGACATACAGTTTGTGATCTAAAATATGTGTTGAATAAAATAGATACACTTAACAAATTAAGTATACAATTTAACTTATGAGTATAATTTTATGAGTGACTTCTGAAACAGTATGAATGAGAAACCACATTAAAAAATAATAACTCTGAACAATTTATTCTTATGTTCCAGGAAATCATGCAAAATTTACCAAGAATATTATGCTTGTGTAGAATAATGACATACAACATCCTGAGTCATAGATATTAAAGGAACATCTAAAAGTATAATGTACTATTAATGAAGGAAAATTAAACATGCAATTTAGTTATTCTTTCTGCTGGAAGGAGAAATCAAATATACAGGAAGCATTAGTTTCCATTTATCTCCAAGTTCTAATCTGTATTCACATACATGCATTTGCATCCACAAGTTCAGATTTAATAAGCAGAAATGATTATTTTAGGTGATAATTGATTATAGAAAGCCTATGAGGATCAGACTCAAAATATAACTCTCACAGTCTTGTAAAGTCTATCAATACACAAATCACTGGGCTTGTGATTTAACACTTCTCTGTCTTCATTAACTTTACTATTGCCCCGGGCAAATCCCGACTTTAGCTGCAGCTCCTTATGAGATGCCAACCTGTCCTGACTAAACAAATGTTACCACCACCCTCTCAAGCTGTTTGCCTAAATGAGGATCGAAGATTATGTTTCAATAGGTGAGACTTCTGTTTCATTTCTGTTCTATACTTAAAACAATTTTTTTAAAAAAAGATCTTGATATTTCTGCTTACTTTTTATGACAGTTTTCAGAAGTATAGTACGTTTGAGGAGAAAATTCACATCTCCTGTTATGAGAGCAAACCATATGACTTCCATTAAATTAGTAATTCTCAAACTTGGCTGCACATTGAAATCACCTGGGGAGTTTTAAAAGACCTGATGCCTGGGTCACACCCCCAGAGATTCTGAGGTAATTGGTTCGAAGTTCAGCTTCTCCCACATGGGATTTTTAAAAACTCCCCAAGTGATTCTAATGTGCAGCCAAGGTTGAAAGCCACTGTGCTAATTAATAGAATAATAATGAATTGCCTAATCACAGAGAAGACCGCACAGATAAAACTATGGCTATAATTGGGAAACTAGTAATTTTGGGAAATAATATTTTTGAAGGAATGAAAATATAATAAATTTGAGGTTTGTGTAATTGCATGCAGCCTTTATTTCATGGAAGGCCTGATATCCGGCAAATTTTAATCGGGAACTCACTATTAATTCTGAGTTTATTTTCTTATATAAGCATAAAATGAACTGAACAAGATTCATCTATTCATTAATTCAACAAATATGTATTGAGTCCTTAAAATATGTTTCTCATTCTTCATTATTGGATCCTGCTGTAAAATAATTAGAAGGAAACTCATTGTTTCTTTTTTCTTTTTTTTGAAATGGAGTCTCGCTCTGTTGCCCAGACTGGAGTGCTGTGGCGCTATCTCGGTTCACCACAACCTCCGCCTCCCTGGTTCAAGGGATTCTCCTGCCTCAGCCTTCTGAGTAGCAGTGATTACAGGTGCCCGCCACCATGCCCAGCTAATTTTTTTGTATTTTTAGTGGAGATGGGGGTTTCACCATGTTGGTCAGGCTGGTCTTAAACTCCTGACCTTGTGATCTGCCCACCTCAGTCTCCCAAAGTGGTGACATTACAGGTGTGAGCCACCATGCCCAGCCTCATTGTTTATTTTGAAAGGGAAAACATTCTTAGAAGAGAGAACATCTTAAATCGGAAGTTCATCATCACTTTTCACAAGCAAGATAGGAGAACTGAATGATATTCTTTATGCCAAAGGCACTAAATTAATTCTCACATGTAAAAAGTGAATAAATAAGATGCTATAAGTAAAAGTTTAGTACAGTAGGGAGTGGGTGCTCAATAATTAGTCATGTCCCTTTAGCTTCCTCTGAAGCCTGGATGATTATTAAAATAATAACAATTTGAATATGTAGCTAAAATATTCTTTCCACTTCAAACTGTTACTTATAATGCTGCCAGATTAAGTTTGCAAAATTACATTTCTGAAAACAATACAGAGGCGTATAGAAAAAAAGTTAAAAAATCTGACTTCAGTAAAATTCTCTTTTGCTTCTTCAGAATAACTATTATTTAAAATATGGTATGTAACTCCCAGAAATTTCTTGCACAAACGTAGATTTTAAATGTGCAGACTAACACGAGCATATATAAACATTTATTTTCCCATCAACCAAACTAAAGTTGTTTAAAATTTCTAACAAATTAAGAAATGTTTTGAGATGAATACATTTGCATGCTGATGGGAATGATCCAGTAGAGTGAGATAAATTGATGATACCAGAGAGAAGGAATGTGATAACGCAGAAATTAAGTCTTTGAGATGCAGAGAGAGGGCAGGATCCAGAGGAACTGGGCTTTGATGCAGGAAATTTATTTCATTTACAACATGAGAAGAGGCAGTGCACATGCATACAGATGCAGATGCAGATGATTTGATGAAATTGTTTGTGAGACATCAGGAAATTACTGGCTTTTTTTCTATATAATTTTTTTTAAATAAAATTTTAGAGGAAAGACATATACAGGATTTGGAGGAAAGGAACACTATGTGAAATAATCTTCTGGCAGAGTGGAAATGTAAATACACCAGAGAAGTGTGAAAATTCTGACCAGCAGAAAGTGCCTTTTAAGCATAGTGATTAATTTAAAGGGCGATATATCTGCAATAATGTGCACTGTTCTCTAATCAGTATTCATCTGCTTAGGAAAAAACTGTTGCGTAGAAACCTATCTAGTTATAGCCAGGATTGAACTTTGGCCAGTTATGTACAATGAAGGGAGGGAAGGGCAATGGAACTAAAATGAGCAACTAAAATTATGGAGCAAAAATCCAAGCCAGATATTGAAAGAAGTGTGTGTGTGAAAGGGTTCATATGTAATAATAGTAATGAATTATAGGACAAATCACTGGAGGTCTCAGGGAGGTTGAATAATTATAGAAGATAAAATTCTAGACTGAATATAGAAAATAGAATATAGAGAAACTGAATATAGGAAATCTTCATTAGAGTGTAAAATGATTGCAGCAGAAATTTTGGAGTTGCACAATTATTAGTATTAATAAGGGCATAGGAGTCGGTGGTTGAGGATAATGGAAGAAATGATCATTGCAGCAGTATGTTCAGGAACTGTGAAGACAAAATAAGGGAGGGATTATTTTTATGGAAGTTGAATTATCCAAGTATGATTACATGTGAAGTGGTAGAAAAGAGTAAGTTAGGTGCTGAACACAATGGTAAATGAGAAGTGCCCTATCTGCCTGTTAGATGAAAGTATTAAAAGAAGTATCAATGAAGACTCATGGCATGAATTTCAGAAGACCTGGAGTTTTGAAGGCGGATGAAGATAAAATGTTTAGAAAAAGCAAGGAGAGAAACAAAAACACTTTTAGAGACCCCAGACTTTCTATATATATTTATAGGCCATATATTCTGAGTTCTGATACTAGGTTTGTTATATGTTCAAATAACTTTCCCAAGGCTATCATTGTCTTTAAAATTTTTAAATTTAATTCTGAGGTAGTGACATCTGTCAATTTTCCTGTTATAGTTTTATATTGTCTTACCTGCCAAAAGCATACAACTAGTTTTGGGGGTACATAGCATCAGCCCTGTATTCGGATGGAGGACTGGTCTCATTTCACGGCGTTATTCAGTCCTTTGGATTCCTAATCACTGAGAGGAGTTTAATACTCATCCTTCATCCCTGTGTCTTATCTTGAAAAGTATAGGCCTTAAGACCTTAGCCTCCATCACAACTAAGGGCTCCTGCATAATATCATATATGTATATGTATATGTATATGTATATGTATATGTATATGTATATACAGTAAGTCCTCACTTAACATCATCAATAGGTTCTTGGAAACTGCACCTTTAAGTGAAATGACATACAGCAGATCCTCAACATCGTTTTGTTCAACAATTGTTTCCTTATAATGTTGATGAGAAATAAACAAATTAGTTTTGTTATACATTGTCTTGTTTAAAATCGCAGTTTTGTAGAATGTAGGTCACAAGTATCGCTTCTCTACAATGATAAGTCAAAAACTTTTAGTACAAGAAAAACATACCCCAATCTTTGTGGATGACAAAATCTCTCTCTCATGAGGTACACTTAATGCTTCCATATACAGTACAACTGATTAAAAAGCCCGATTCCCTGGACATACCAATACAAAAGTCAATACATTTCATGGACTATTTTGAATTACTAAATGACCAATAATCATATATTAACTGTGAGAAAACACTGGTAATCGAACGAAGTCCTATTAAGAAAGGCTGAAATGCAACCTGTTAACTATGAAACTGGTCAAGATTAAACAAATATTATTACTCCCAGAGGTACAGTTATCAGAAAACGGACCCTCTTGGATGAAACTAGTAAGAGATTACATTGGTACAAATGTACTTGAAAGAAAGAAATATTCAAAACTTTTAGAGTGCACAGACTCCCTGACTATTAATAACTTACTCTGGGAAAACTATCACATTTGTGTGCAAAGAGGAAGTTTATGCCTGTGGCATTTAAAATGATAAAAGTTGGAAAAATATTAATAATTGAAGGTAACTGGAAAACGGATGCAATAATATACACCATTAAAACTCAAACTTAGAGAAGAATGCTTAATGACTTTGTGAAATAATTACATTATTAAAGGATGGTGGGGGAGAGGAAGGCCACAGAGCAATAAGATACCACTTAGCATAAACTGTAAGAGTGTGTGTGTGTGTGTGTGTGTGTGTGTGTGTGTGTGTGTGTGTGTGACTGACTGGAAGAATATAACACCAAACTTGATGGTCATTAAGTTCAAGATACTTTTTGGTTGGGGGATAATTGAATTTTCCATATATATATATTATATTTACAATGTATTTATTTTTATAATAGATTAAAGAAGACTGCTATTATTTCAGTGTGAATTAGGTACAAAAAAACTGAAGAGCCTGGTAAAGATCATGCATTACAATTGTTGTTTGTTATGAACTCTGAAGAAAAAAACTCCAGTTCTTGCTACTTTTTTCTTCCTAAATTACTATATGATCATCATTGCATTTGAATGTAATCTATAACATTATGTAAAAGTCAATTCTTTTTTTCTTTTTTAGACAGAGCCTCACTCTATCACCAAGGTTGGAGTGCAGTGGCACCACCTTGGCTCACTGCAACCTCCACCTCCTGGGTTCCAGCAATTCTCCTGCTTCAGCCTCCCCAGTATCTGGGACTACAGGCGTGTGCCATCATGCCACGCTATTTTTTTTTTCTTTTTTGTATTTTTTAGTAGAAACGGGGTTTCACCATATTGGACAGGGTGGTCTCAAACTCCTGACCTTGTGATCCAACTGCCTCGGCCTCCCAAAAGTCAATTCTTTATTGTACTCATAATATAGATTGTTATGATTCCTGAACTTCCAAATTATATGTAACATTTCCTCATGGAAGGTTGGGTTTATTAGGCCCATCTTCTACATGTTTTCTTTTTAACGTGTGGAAGAACATTTCAGAAAGAAATTCTTTGCACCTTCTGCTGATTTTCTTTTGATCTTGAATTCTGCCAGGAGAAACCAGAGTGGGTTAAACAATATGATGTCAACATCGAAACCTAGATGATACTACATGCAGATTTTCCAAAGAATATATTTGAGTTTGTCTCCTCTCAGCTCAGTCTAACATTGTGATTGTGTGTGCATGTCTGCTGGTACCCAATCCAAGCCTTTAATTTTGTAAGCTTTGTATTTTCCTTCTCACTGCCTTCTGTAATGTGTAAGATTTTGTATAGACTTGATTTCCGTGTTTAGGTTGTGAAATCTACCATGAACCATTTGCTATTTTACCGTGCAAGAAGTTCGAAATTTTGCATTTAATTGTGGGAGTTGAAAAGAAACTATTTAGTTTCAGTTTGTTAAAAATTTACACTTAGAATTGGGCGCGGTGGCTCACGCCTGTAATCTCAGCACTTTGCTAGGCGGGAGTGGGTGGATAACCTGAGGTCAGGAGTTCGAGACCAGTTTGGCGAACATGGTGAAAACCTGTGTCTACTAAAAATACAAAAATTAGCTAGGGGTGGTGGCACACGCCTGTAGTCTCAGCTACTTGGGAGGCTCAGGCAGGAGAATCGCTTGAACCTGGGAAGTGGAGGTTGCAGTGAACCGAGATCACGCCACTGCACTCCAGCCTGGGCGACAGAGCAAGACTCCATCTCGGGGAAGTAAGTATATACATTTACTTAAAGCAAAAATGAAACAGACCAATAACTTTTATAAGGAAATAAAAGTATAGTTCTGAGTAAATGGATTAAAAATACTTTTGTGCACTATGATTGCAATTTTTCTAGGTTTTCAACTTTTTAGATTCTACGTGTAAGTTAGATAATGACATATTGTCTTTCTGTGTCTGGTGTCTGGCTTCTTTCACTTAGCATAATGTCCTCAAGTTTATGTATGTTATTACAAACGACAGGATTTCCTTCTGTTTTGTTGTTGTTGTTGTTTTGTTTTTAGGTTGTTGTTATCATTCTGTTGCCAGAGTGAAGTGGTGCATTGGCGCCATCTCGGCTCACTGCAACTTCAGCCTCCTGGGTTCAAGCAATTGCCTGCCTCAGCCTCCTGGGTAGCTGGGACTACAGGTGCACAAGGATTTTCTTCATTTTTTAAGGTTGAACTATATATATATATATATATATACACACACACACACACACACATGCACACCTATGGACAGACATGTTCATATGGATTGTATATGTCCATATGTATATATATGGATTTCTTTATTCATTCGTCTGTTGACAGACACTTAAGTACTTTCCATATCTTGGCTATCATGAATAATGCTGCCTTGCACACAAGTGCAGCTATCTCTTTAAGATACTGATTTCGTTTCCACTGAATATATACTCTGAAGAGAAATCATTCGATCATATGGTAGTTCTATTTTTATTTTTGCAGGAAACTTCCATGCTTTTTTCCATAATGTCTCTACTAATTTACATTCTAATCAACAATGTACAAGAATTCTCTTTTCTTCACATCCTCACCAACACTTATCTTTTGTCTTTTTGATAATAGCCATCTGTCCTAACAGGTGGTAAGTAGTATCTCAATTTGGTTGTGATTTTCATTTCCCTGATGATTACTGATGTTGAACACCTTTTCATAAACCTATTGGCTACCTGTATGTCTTCTTTGGAAAAATCTCTATTGAGTCTTTTGCCCATTTTTAAACTAAGTTGTTTGTTTTTGTGCCATTGAGTTGTATCAGTTTCTTACATATTTTACATATTAACCCTTTATTCAACGTATGGTTTGCAAATATTTTTTCCCTTTCTGTAGGTTGACTTTTTATCTTGATTGTTTCATTTGCTGTGCAGAAGCTTTTTATTTTGGTCTACTTCCACTTATTTTTGCTTTTGTTGCCTATGCTTTTGGAGGCGTATTAAAAAATTTCATTACCTGATTTTGTATTCTGCTACTTCACTGAATTTGTTTATTAGTTTTAATAGTTTTTCACGGCACCTTTAGGATTTTCTACATGTAGGATCAAGTCACCTATAAACAAAGACAAATTTACTTTTTAAATTTGTATGTCTTTTGTTTATTTTATCTGATTCCTCTTCCTAGTACTTCTAGTACTATGTTAAATGGAAACAGCGATGGTGGGCATTTTTGCCTTTTACTAGATCTTATAGAGAAAGTTTTCAGCTTATTTAGATTGTTTATTAGTTGTAGGCTTTTTACAAATGGCAATTATTGATTATTATGTTTAGAAAAGTTTCTTCTATATCTATTTCTGTTAGATCTTTCATCACTAATGGATCTCAAAGTTTGTTAAGTGCTCTTTCTGCATCTATGGAGATGATTGTGTGTTTCTTTTTCATTGTTAATGTAGTGTATCAAACCAATAGATTTCTGCATGTTAAACTAGTCTTGTATCACAAGAATAAATCCCACTTGGTCATGTTGTATAATCTTTTTGATGTGCTGTTGAGTTCAGTTCACTATTATTTTGTTGAGGACATTTTTCATCTATTTTTATCAGAGATATTGGTCTGTAATTTTAGTTTTCTTTTGATGTCTGTGTCTGGCTTCAGTATCAGGATGAGGTTTTTATTTTAGGTTGGAGGAGGAAACAATATCTGGTGGGTTTGACTCATGCCATAAAACCATAAAAGACAAGAAGCAGCCTGAAGTATTCTTTGGTACCAAAATCGAGGACTCTGTTTTAGTACATAATTGCACTGCTCAAAGCACTTCTAAGAGTTTTGAGTGTTCTTGGGGTTTATGCAAAAGAACACTCATGAGTTGTATTACATCCTGTCTAAAGAGTCTCTTAGAGAAACTTATATACCCCATTAATTAATAAGCTGAGAATTGCCACCAAATGCCTAAGATGTAAAGAAGTGATAATTGTCTCTTCACAAAAAGAATATTTTTTCCTTTTCAGGGGAAATGGTGGTGAGAAAACCCTGGAGTTGGAGTCTGGAAATGACGGAGGGGAGCTAAAGAATCTATAAAAGCACTTCCTGAAACAACGGGACAACTCTAAACGCTTACCAACTTCAGACCACAGAGGCATTTCCACCATACCAATCAAATAAAAAATTTACTACTCTCTTCATTGTTTCACCCTTCCTCTGATCCATATCCCTCCATCTACTCCACTGGGAAGAGGAAATAAACTATAATAAGAAAGGTGGAGAAGGACAGGTAGACATAAAAGTTCAGGAAAGAGAACAGTACATTCTCATTATAGGACTGAGTAAGAAAACACTTTATTACATTTTATGCTTTTATTGTAAAGATCTTTCCTTTTTTGGTTATATTTATTCTTATGTATTTTATTTTATTTGTAGCTATTGTAACTGCAATTACTTTTGTAATTGCTTTTTCAGATTGTTTGCTGTTGACATAAAGTAATAATACTGAATTTGGTATGTTGATTTTGTATCCTGCAACTTTACTAAATTTGTTTATCAGTTCTAATATTATTTTTTCTGGAGTCTTTAGGTTTTTCCAAACATAAGACCATATCATCTGAAAACAAGGATAATATGATTTCTTTTCCAATCCAGATGCCCTTTATTTCTTTTTCTTGTCTAATGACTCTGATATGACTTCAAGTACTATGTTGAATAACAGTGGTGACAGTGGGCATCCTTGCTGTATGCCTGATCTTAGAGGAAAGGCTTTCAGTTATTCCCCATTCAGTATGATACTAGATTTGAATCTGATGTATATAGCCTTCATTGTATTATGTTGCATCTATATTAAGCTTTTTGAAGGTTTTTATCATGAAGGGATCTTGAATTTTATCAAATGCTTTGCTAATATTTTGCTGAGAATATTTATATCAATGTTCATCATAGATATTGGCCAGTGGTTTTCTTTTTATAATGTGCCTTTGTTTGGTTTTGGTAACAGGGTAATACTGACCTCATATTAATAGAATGAGTGGAAGTATTCCCACCTCCTCTATTTTTCAGAATAGTTGGAGTAGGATTGCTATTAGTTCCTTAAATATTTGATAAAATTTAGCCATGAAGCCATTGGGTCCTGGGCTTTTCTTTGCTGGGAGACTTTTTATTATGACTTTGATCTCATTACTTGTTTTTGGTTTGCTTAGATTTTGGATTTCTTCATGGTTCAACCTTAGTAAGTTGTCTGTGTCTAGGAATTTATCCACTTATGCTAGGATTTCCAATTTATTGGCTCATAGTAGCCTCTAATCATGCTTTGAATTTCTGCAGTATTGGTTGTAACATCTCCTTTTTCATCTCTAATTTTATTTATTTGGGTGTTCTCTCTTTTTTTTTTCTTAGTTTCACTAACGGTTTGTTGGTTTTGTTTATATTTTCAAGAAACCAACTTTTTGTTTTGCTGATCTCTTGTATTATATTTTCATTTCAAATTCATGTATTTCTGCTCCGATCTTTATTGTTTCTTTTCTTCTACTAATTTGGGGTTTGGTTTGCTTTTGCTTTCCTAGTTAAGATACATCATTGTTTATTTGAAGTTTTTCTACTTTTTTGATGTAGGCCCTCATTCCTATAAACCTTCCTCTTAGTACTGCTTTTTGCCATATCCTATAGATTTTAGTATGTTGTGCTTCCATTACCATTTGTTTCAAGACATTTTTAAATTTTCTGCTAAATTTCCTCATTGACCTACTGGTTATTCCAGAGAATATTGTTTAACTTCTATGTGTTTGTATAGTTTCTAAATTTCCTCTTTTTATTGATTTCTAGTTTATTCTACTGTGGTCAGAGAAGATGCTTGGTATTATTTCAAATTCTTTGAATGTTTTAAGACTTGTGGACTAACATATGGTCTGTCCTTGAGAATGATCCATATGCTGAGAAGATGTATTCTTTAGCCACTGGATGAAATGTTCTGTAAATATTTATTTGGTTCATTTGGTCTATGATGCAGATTAAGTCTGGTGTTTCTTTGTTTATTTCCCATCTGGATGATCTAATGCTGAACATGGGATGTTGAAGTCTCCAGCTATTATTGTATTGGAGTCTTTCTCTCTCTTGAATTCTAATAATATTTGCTTTACATATCTGGATGATCTAGTGTTGGCTGCATATATATTTATAACTCTTCTATCTTGTTGCTGAATTGACCCCTTTATCATTATACAATGACCTTCTTTGTCTCTTCTTATAGTTTTTATCTTGAAATCTATTTTGTCTAGCAGAAGTGTCCTTCTCTTTTCTGGTTTCCATCAGAATGGAATATCTTTTCCTTCCTTTTATTTTCAGTCTGTATTTGCCCATGTGACTTCATAGATGAAGTGTTTTTCTTATAGGCAACAGATTATTGGGTCATTTTAAAAAATCCATTCAGCCACTCTGTCTTTTGATTGGAGAGTTTAGTCCATTTACATTCTATGTTATTACATATAAGTAAGGATTAACTCCTGCCATTTTGTTATTTGTTTTCTGGTTGTTTTGTGGTCTTCTTTCTTTTCTCCTTTCCTGTCTTCCTTTTCTCTGGTGGCATATTTTAATTTCCTGCTTTTTATTTTTTGTGAACCTGTTGTAAGTTTTTTGATATGTGATTACAATGAGGCTTGCAAATAATATCTTAAAACCTATTATTTTAAAGTGATGACAACTTACCACAGATTTCATAATTGAACAAACAATCTAACAAACAAGCTAGGAGAGCACTAATGGAAACTTGACACTTTAATTTCATCCCACTGCTTTTAAAGTTTTTGTTTTTATTTATATCTTATAGCACTATGACTTTAAAAATTATTATAATTATTTTTGATAGGTTCATCTTTTAGTCTTTCTACTCAAGATATAAGTAGTTTATACACCACAATTACAGTGTTATAATATTCTACATTTGAATTTCATACCTTGGATGATTTCTTATAGTTCAATAACTCCCTTTTCTTTCATTTTGAAGAACTCCCTTTAGTGTATCTTGTACAATAGGGCTGGGGTTCATGAAATTCCTCAGCTTCTGTTTGTCTGGAAATGTCTTTATTTCTCCTTCATGTTTGATGGACATTTTTGATAGATATCCTAATCTAGAATAAAATTTCTTTCCTTCAGCAATTTAAATGTGTTATGCCACTCTCTTGTGGCCTGTAAGATTTTCACAGCAAAGCCTTCTGCCAGAGGCATTGGAGTTCCATTATGTTATTTGTTTCTTTTCTCTTGCTGCTTTTGGGCTCCTATCTTTATCCTTGTCCTTTGAGAGTTGTATTATTAAACGTCTTGAGTTAGGCTTCTGTGGGTTAAATTTGCTTAATGTTCTATAACCTTCTTGTACTTGTATATTGATATTGATTCTTTATGTTTGGGAAGTTATTATCTCTCTGAATAAATTTTCTACCCCAATATTCTTTCTACCTCCTCTCTGAGGCCAATAACTCTCATATTTGCCTTTTGGGGGCTATTTTCTAGATCTTGTGTGCTTGTATTTTTTGTTTTTTATTCTTGTTTCTTTTGTTTCCTCTGGGTATTTTTAGATAGCCTGTCTTCATACCCACTAATTATTTATTCTGCTTTGACCAATTCTGCTGTTAAGAGACTCTGATGGCCGGGCGTGGTGGCTCAAGCCTATAATCCCAGCACTTTGGGAGGCCGAGGCGGGTGGATCACGAGGTCAGCAGATCGAGACCATCCTGGTCAACATGGTGAAACCCGGTCTCTACTAAAAATACAAAACATTAGCTGGGCATGGTGGCGCGTGCCTGTAATCCCAGCTACTCAGGAGGTTGAGGCAGGAGAATTGCCTGAACCCAGGAGGCGGAGGTTGCGGTGAGCCGAGATGGTGCCATTGCACTCCAGCCTGGGTAACAAGAGTGAAACTCCGTCTCAAAAAAAAAAAAAAGAGACAATGGTGAATTTTTCAGAATGCCAATTGCATTTTTCAGCATCAGAATTTCTGCTTGATTGTTTTTAATTATTTCAATCTGTTTGCTAAATTCATCTGATAAGATTCTGAGTTTCTTCTCTGCGTTATCTTGGATTTCATTCAGTATCCTCGAAACAGTATTTTGGAATGTCTGAAAGGTAACACATCTCTGTCTCTCCAGGATTAGTCACTGGTACCTTATTTACTTGGTGAGGTACTGATGGTCTTGATGTTTGTGAATGTTCATTAATGTCTGGGCATTCAATAATTACGTATTTTTTGTAGGCTTCACTGTTTGGCCTTGTTTGTACCCATCTTGCCTTTGAAGGCTTTCCTGGTATTTGAAAGGACTTAAGTGTTGTCATCTAAGTCTTTGGTCACTGCAGCCATATCTGCAGTAGGGGGTACCCGAAGCTCAGTAACACTGTGACTCTCGTAGCCTCTAGGAGCACCACCATGGTGGTCTTGGGTAAGATCCTGGAGAATTCCCTGGATTACCATGCAGAGACTCTTGTTCCCTTTCCTTACTTTTTCCCAAATAAATAGTGTGTCTCACTCTATTTTTTGTGCTGAGCTGCCTGTAGCTGGAAGAGAAGTAGCACAATCACCCCTGTGGCCACCACAGCCGCGACTGCATTAAGTCAGACCAAAGCAAGCACAATACTAGGTCTTACCCAAGGTCTTTGGCCATCACTGCCTGGCTACCCCACCTATAGTCAGTCATAGTCCAAGGGATCTATAATCAGCAGATGGCAAGTCCAGCTAGGGTTGTATCCTTCCCTTCAGGTCACTGAGCTCCTTCTGGTGCTAGGTGCATCCAGAGAGATTGTTCAGGAGACAGAGCCCAGAGTCAGGAACCTTGGGAATCTACCTGGTGCTGTATTCTTCTGTGACTGAGTTGGCACACAAGCCACAAGATAAAGTCTTTCCCATTCTTCCCTCTCATTTCCTCAAGCAGAAGTGTCTTTCCTTGTGGTCACCACAGCCCCAGGCCCATGGTTATTACTGCCTGGTTACAACTGATACTCACGCAAGACCCAAGGGCTCTTCAGTCAGCTTGTGGTGAATGCTGCCAGGCCTGGGTGTCCTATTTCAGAGCAGTGAGGCTCACCTCTGCTCTAGTGCAGGTCCAGAAATGCTGTCAAGGAGCCAAGGCCTGGAATGTGGAATCCCAAGAGCTGCTAGGTACTCTATCCCACTGTGGCCAAGTTGGTACCCAAGCTCCAAAACAAAGGGCCCTTTAGTCTTCCCTCTACTTTGCTCAAGCAGAAGTCTCTTCCTGTAGCCACCATAGCTGGGAATGTGCTGGGTCACAACCGACAGCACACTTCTCAGTCTCACCTCAATCCTGCAATGAGTACTGCCGAGCAAACACTGTGGATTGTTCAGGGACCAGGGGCTCTTTAGTCAGCAGGTGATGAATCCTGCCATGACTGGCTCCTTCTTTTCAAGGCAGTGGGTTCCCTTCTGGCCCAGAGTGTGTCTAGAAATATCACCTGGGTATTATTGCCTGAAATGGGGGCCTCAGTACTCTGCCTAGTGTCCTATTCTACTGTGGCTGGGCTGGTATCCAAGTTGCACAATGAAGTTTTCGTACTCTTCCTTCTCTCCTTAAGCAGAAGGATGAAGTCTCTCCCAGAGTTGTGAGCTGTGCTGCCTGGGACTAGGGGAGGGATTACACAATCACTCCCTTGGCTTCCCTAGCTGATGTCTCACTAGGTCACATTCACCCCAAGTCTACTTGCTCTGAGACCAGCACAGAACCAAGGCTTGCCCAGGAATTTCAGTCCCTATGGCCTAGACAGCATTTCAAGCTGATTTAGAACTCCAAGGAACTTTGGCCCATGGTGGCAAGGCTTGACGGAACTCAGTTTCTGATCACTGAGAGGGACAATTCACCTCTGGCTAGGGCTTGTATAAATGTTCCCTCCATGTGCACTGGCTGAATTCTGTCCAATGTTGCTTTCTGCTGTAACAGAGCAGCACTGAGTTCCAATGCAAAGTCCCACAATCACTGCACTCTTCCTCTTCCAAACACAAAGATTCTCTGGCAAGGGTAGATGGTGAAGCTCTACCAAGGTACTATTTCCATTTCACATAGCTGCTGCAGGAAGATGAGGCAGGTGTGGTGTAGGCAATTCAAAACTATCTTTCCCACCCTCTTTAGTGTTTGTCTCCTTAATACAATTTTAAAACCAGATATTGTAATTGCTCACTTAATTTTTTGTTCTTATGAAGGTGTTTTTGTTTTGTTTTGGTTTTTTGAGATGGAGTTTCCCTCTGTCACCCAAGCTGGAGTACAGTGGTGCGATCTCGGCTCACTGCAACCTCCATCTCCCAGGTTCAAGTGATTCTCCTGCCTCAGCCTCCTGAGTAGCTGGAACTACAGGAGTGCACCACAACGCCCAGCTAATTTTTGTATTTTTAGTAGAGATGAGGTTTTGCTATGTTGGTCAGGCTGGTCTCAAACTCCTACCTCAGGTGATCAACCTGCCTCGGCCTCCCAAAGTGCTGGGATTACAGGTGTGAGCCACCGCACCCAGCCTGAAGGTGCTTTTTATGTAGATACTTGTTTAATTTGCTGTTCTAGTGGAGGATGTGATTTGCTGGAGGCTTCTATTCAGCCATCTTGCTCTGTCTCCACTGTCCAAATTTGCTATTTTTGGTCTTTTTGATAACAGCCATTCTAACTAAGGTGGGATGATGTCTCTTTGAGGTTTTGATTTGCACTTATCTAATGATTAGTGATACTGAGCATTTTTTTATATGCTTGGCCATGTGTATAGGGTGCTGCTTCAGGTTCAGCATAGGGAACAGAGTTCCCCAGTGACTGGAAGAGTACATGGAGTGGCTCGGTCAAGGCACCATCTCCCTGGAAGACAATGTGTACTTTCAGCTCCGGTCCTTAGGGTCAGGACACAGCAGCAGTGCCTGATAAGGGTATACAGAACGACTCTGTCAAGGTACTCTCCCCCTTGGGAGGGAGTGCAAAGCAGAGACTGGTAAGGATAGATGGTGAAGCTCTACAAAGGTGCTATTTCCTCATGAGGTAATAGGCAACTTTGGCTCAGGCAACAAGGGGCAAGGTAGAGCAGTGACTAGGAAGAATAGCTAGAGCAGCAGCTTGACTCAAATAAGTAGAGCCAATGAAAGAGGCTGTGGCTAACCCTGACGGATGGAATGGTACTGTGGCCACTTGTTCCTGAAGCAGGAGACACTCCAGCAGTAGTTTTAGTTCCAAGATGGCATAGCACAGTAGCTATCCAGGCAACAGAGAGCAGGGCACGGATTTGGCTCCTTCTTTGGGGGGAGCACAGCTGCATGGACTCCAGGCAGCTCCCTCAGTTGGGCTTAGTGCCTGTGAGAACTGCAGGGGTCCCCACTGGTGAGGACTGCAGTTGTTCAAGGTGTTGATGTGGGCTGCTGGGGTCCTCCTGAGTACCTTTTCCCTGCAGGGGGGAGTTCCTCCTGGTTGTGAGTTGGTCTCAGCTGGGAAAAGGAGTGGTAAAAGCCAGCTATTCCTTTCATTCTCTATATTGCTATTCTGGGTTTCTATGCTCTATAAGATTTCTACTACTACTTTGATGCAATCTGATACTCTAATTATTGTTGTCAAAATTTGATTTCTTTTTCATTGTTTTGGCTGTCTTTGTGGGGCAGACAAGTGCTACGGGCTTCTAGTTGACCATCTTGCTTATGTCCCCTAGATTATTTTTTCATTTTATAAGTGGATATTCTATCAATTGGGGTCTCAAAAAAACAAATGTCATGCTTAGTTGAGAAATATTCAAAGAGAGTCTAATGAAGGTACTATTTGCAAAGGTGTGGGCAGTCTAAAGGGAAGCCATTAGGGATAGTGTAGGAATCCTGGGAGTGTGACAGCAAAGAATTTTACCAATCATAGTTTGACGTTATGAGGGAATAAAGTGATCAGAGCACAGAACCCATTGCATACAGAAGACTTCTTCCAAAGGAATCTTCTGACTGTAAAAATAAGGTCTTGAAATTTGATATATTTACTTTTTTATGACTCATAGCAAAGTTCTACATAAGAATTTAGATATCAAGCTACAAATGTGACATATCCAAGGACAATGACTGTATTCTTGCTTTTCAATACTCAAGATTAGTGTTTTAATTTCAATTATCTATCTGAGAAATTATTTACCAGATAATTAGAAAGGCTTTTATATAACATGACAATTGTTCCCATGAGATCAACTCCCTGACTGGGAGGATAATATCATGATTTTATAGAAATAATCAGTGGTTTGGGATTCAGAAGAAATATACTTTTGTTATGCTTTAACGGTAAAATTGTATGACCTTCATTTCTCTCATCTGAAGGAGTTAAGTAAAAGATACATGGATTCATTAAATCTAGAGTTATGAATTTTTAAGAAAACTTTTGTAAGCTTTGCAGTGTGAATATAATAGTTTAGGTTCCTCCTAGAACATACCCTGGAATAAGGATTTGTATGAAAGTAATTTGGAACGTAATCCTGAAAACACCTGATGCTGAGGAGAGATATGACATAGGTAACTAAAGAAAACCAGTAATTGATGTGTTATTGATCAGGTTACTCCTATGAGTAACCAAGGCACAATCCCACAGGGAAACTCTGGGACATTGTGCAGAACATGCCTCGGATATACCCCACCTGAGGATTAAGGAAACTTAGATATTTAACTCTAAATTTCATTCATTATTAATTGTTGGTTGCTGTTAGGGGTATCGACTCACCAGGTATTATGGTTCGTTCCATACATGGGCAAAGAGGTTGCAGGTTCTTCCAATAGGATGCTTTAGGCTTTACTAGAATTATCAGAAACAAGGGAATATGGGCAGAGCATCAGTACATCTGCTATAGGAGAAAAAAATCCGATGAATGTGATCAAAGAATTTAATGTTTCCACGAGTTCCTCATGCTCCTGCAAAGTGCTGCCTTACCACCTAGAGTTCCCTTATCACAGAGCTTGTCATTTTGTTTTTGCCCATTTAATTTTCTATATTATCCACCAGATGTATGAGGACATACATCATGTCAGTTCAAATCTTCGTTTAATGCATCAGGGACTAGCACAATATCTCAGTATAGTGGATGCTTAATGCATACTTGCTGAATCAGTTTAGGCAAGAACATATGAAAGCCTATGGTGTAGGAATGAACTAAACATTAAGAAGTAGATGGAACCTCTTTTTAGTAATATTTGAAACAATTCAAAGGACCCAGACTGTATTTACTTATAGTCAGCCCTCCATATCTGTAGGTTCTGCATCCTCAGCTTCTACATTCATGGATTCAACCAACTGCAGAATGAAAAAAAAATCAGAAAAAAAATAAAAAGGAAAATATAATAATAAAAACAATACAACATAACAGCTATTTACATAGCATTTATATTGTGTTAGGTATTACAGATAATCTAAAGATTTAAAGAATAAGGGAGGGTATGAATAGGTCTATTAAAATACCTACTTAACTTTTTATATAAGGAATCTGAGCATCTGTGGATTTCGGTATCTGTCGGTGGTCTTGGAAGTAATTTCCCATGGGGGACCACAGTATAGCTTCTTAGCAATTGAATTGGAAAAAGATGTTTTACATTCCATTATGAAATTATCTAAGAATGATAACTAACAATAATTTAAATACTGAATTTATTTTATATTCATAGAGTCCAGATGTTTAATATCTTATATAGAAAAATGAAAAGGTAGTGTTATATTTGGTGTGATTTTTAATCATTATTAATGAAAAAATCTTACATTTTGTTTAGAAATGTCAATTTCTAATCGTGTAAAATCTCATGATTTTACAAATAATCAGTGTAGATGTCCTTATAGGTCACTAGACAAATGTTTCTTACTCTATTGATTATTAAACCAAATCTTGTTAAAAGTGAAATAAATATCAGAAAGTTTTCTAAATTAAAATTAATTTTGGAAGCTTTCCAGCAATCCATGATTATTCTTCCTTTAATTTTGGACAACATAATTACACGGCATTGCACTAAGAACTTTCATTAACTGAGGCAAGCTATGCCATTTCAATATTGATCTACTAAAAAAGACATCCATTTATTTCCATGTTACAATGGCAGAAATAAGCCTCTTATTTGATTATGTCAGGGAGCCAAAACTAAAATTAATATCCCCTATCTATGTAAACACCACATTAGGTCACATTAATATGACTAAAGCACTAAATAAATGATCTCATCAGTAAAATGCTGATAGAGATAACATACTGTCATATTTGGGGCTCTTGGGGGATCCTAATTAATCTGCTTTCCCAGGGGTGACATTTCCCCTTCAGTCTGAATCATATACAAGATGAGTCTTAGGCACTGTCTGATACTCAAGTAGTTTATTCTGGCAGTGCTCTTAGAAGACAGATAGTAGGAACAGGCTAGTGTCATAAGCCAGACGCAGTTAGGGAGTCAAATGACCAATTATTTGGAAGATTTCCATTTGGGAACCATTCTCAAAGTATGGCAGAGTTTTCTTCCTTTCTTATACCTGTATTGAGTCCAGGTTAGTCACTAAATGTTTCTTTCATAAAGGGAGTTTACGCTATTTTTGTAAAGCTAAGCTTTGTTTTAAGGTTTATGAGAGTTGCAAGTATGCTGAAGTGGTCTCTCCTGGAAATCCCAGGGCCAGGGATGAAAAGCCCCAGGCCAAGTTTCATCATAATGTGAGATGTGCGTGTGGACCTTAGGACTATCATTAATCTTACAGCCAGAAAATATGTCTTATACTATACTACATGTTAACATATAGTATCATTATAAGTATTGAATACTAAGAAATAAAAAGCCTTTAACATTAGGCTTAACATTATTATCTGCAATGAAGAATCAATATTAGAAGAATGTTTTCCATTAGTGGTTTGATAATTTTAAAGAAAGGTATGATTAGGAATTAAGTACTTACCATTCTTTAATATAATTCTAAATATGTAAGAAAGAAACCAAGTCAGTAATAAGAATAAAATGGAAATGTGCTAAATTAGCTAAATACTGAAGTATATGTGGAACTTAATGGCAAGTGAGAAATTAGTGCAGATTGCTAAAAAAATAAAAAATTAAAAAACAACAACAAGAAAAGAAAAACGTGAGTATTAGAAAACAGTATGTATTATTGTGCTGGGATACAACTTTGAATGCTGTGATAAGGCAAAGGGAGCAGCAATACTTCTGTTCCAAACTGAATTCTCAATATATGTTGATAGAATAGTACCCTTAGAAGAGCAAACCAAAACACTGGAAATCCCCAGTTAGGACTGTTACCCTTTAGGCTGCTAAAGAAGTGTCCAAACTACATATGTCTGAAAACTATGTATAAAAAATGGCAAAGAATAATGGAAGTACGACTTTTTAAATGAGGTTCAGCCATATTTTAAAAATGAAAAGGAGAAGGCTGTATTTAACTTTTCTTTTGACTATCCTCCCACCTCTCCCAGGCTTTATCTTCCCTTTCCTCTTAGGCATTTGGAATGTATTAGCTATAACTCATGTTCCTTAGGGCCCTTGGTTTTCCCAGGGGTGCTTCAGAGTATCACTAATAAGATGTAAGGGGGTTCAGAATCCAAGAAGTCCCTCCAACCTCAGTTCTGCTGAGACAGCTCCTCTTTTTGTCTGTTTATAGTTTTGTGCAAGGTCTCATTTTTAAAAAATAACTGCTTTAAAGTTTGAAAACTCCTACTCCAGCTCTCTTAAAATTCATTCTCAAAAAATATATTTTCTATTGAGCTGTCAAAGTAGTTTTTTAAAAATTACATTAGCATCCCTTATTTCTCTATGTAAAGGGAGGGAAATTTACAAATGATTTTGCTTTTTAAAAGTGTTTCAACACCAGAAAGCAAATATTTGAAGAATTCATTATAAAGAAAGAAAGTTCTTAATTTCAAGGTTAATATTTTTCCATGGAAATACTGTGAACCTTGATTGAGACATGCTTAAAGCTATTTCTATAGAGCTCCAAGTCTTTATGAGCCTTGGTTTTCTTATCTGCAAAATAGAAGTATTGTTTATTTTTTAGAGTTTGGGGGAAGATTAAATGATGTAAAAATCCTAGTGTAAAAGGCACAGTCTATGGCCTCAAAACTGTTATTTGCTGTCAGGAAATCAAACCACAAAGAAAGCTCACAATTTTATCTCAAATTTTAACGTCTTCTTTATACCTCTCATTTTTAAAAATAACATATTTAAATAGTAAACTGAAAAAGGTAAAAAAATATGTGAAGTCTGGAAGAGCAATCAAACAGGAAAAACATATAGTTATATGAAAAATTAGCCTGTTGCAATGATCAACAATTGCTTTTATACTCCCTACTATGATGACAATATCCTATCTGAGATGGAAGAACAATGTGCCATAACCTGGGAGCATCATAATTCTGGATAATAGTTCTTGTTCTTGGAATTTACTTTGACATTCACTTTAGTTTCTCTAGTTCCGACCTTCTTTTGGCCCTTGGCCTTATTTGAACTTTCCTGCTTGGGTCTGATATTTCCTATGACAATATTTTCATACTCCCATTTCTGGGATTTTTCAGTGCTGGTGGTACAGTCCATGCGTGAGTGGTCCTACTTGGGGCTTTGGAAATGTGTCCAAGTCTCTCACCTGGACACTTATAAATGAAAGGCTATCTCAGCTTTTGACTCTTACACTCTCAGAGTATCTGGAAAAATGGAATTAACTTTATTCCTTCCTTCCTACACTCCCCACTTCCTTCTTCCCCTCCCTCCTTTCTTCCTCTCATCCTTTCCTTCTTGTTTGCCTGCCTTCCTGCCTTCTTCCCTTCCTGGCTTCTTTCTTCCTTACCTTTTCTTCTCTCTTTTTGTTTCTTTCTTTTCTCTCTTTCTTTCTTTCTTTCTTTCTCTTTCTTTCTTTCTTTCTTTCTTTCTTTCTTTCTTTCTTTCTTTCTTTCTTTCTTTCTTTCT